>NW_026913769.1:0-10566 GCF_034315485.1 Pezoporus occidentalis | reverse complement strand
TTCTGCTGTGGGAGCAGATGCCACTGTTCTTCTGTGCTGACTGTGTTGCTGCGCAGCAGAGAGCAGGCTCTGAACTGATTCCATTCAAATGCTTTTCCTGTATGAAAGGGAGCAGTGAAAGCAACGATGGATGCACCAATGTAAAGGTGATTGTGTGCTGAACAGGTCCAGCACAAGCTTTCCCTCCTGGCTCTTCTGCTGTGGGAGCAGAAGCCAAACGTTCGTGCTGTAATCACTGTGCTGCTGGGCAGCTGAAAGCGACCAGCTGAGAATTTGGATTCAAATGGAGTTTTAGGTATGAAACCGAGGAGAGACTGCAATGATGGTGACACCGTTGCAAAGCAGCCTGTGTGCTGAAGAGGCCCAGCACTAGCTTTCCCTGCTGGTTCTTCTGCTGTGGGAGCAGATGCCACTGTTCTTTCTGTGCTGACTGTGTTGCTGCCAGCAGAGAGCAGGCTCTGAACTGATTCCATTCAAATGCTTTCAGCACAAGCTTTCCCCTCCTGGCTCTTCTGCTGTGGGAGCAGAAGCCAAACGTTCGTGCTGTAATCACTGTGCTGCTGGGCAGCTGAAAGCGACCAGCTGAGAATTTGGATTCAAATGGAGTTTTAGGTATGAAACCGAGGAGAGACTGCAATGATGGTGACACCGTTGCAAAGCAGCCTGTGTGCTGAAGAGGCCCAGCACTAGCTTTCCCTGCTGGTTCTTCTGCTGTGGGAGCAGATGCCACTGTTCGTTCTGTGCTGACTGTGTTGCTGCCAGCAGAGAGCAGGCTCTGAACTGATTCCATTCAAATGCTTTTCCTGTATGAAAGGGAGCAGTGAAAGCAACGATGGATGCACCAATGTAAAGGTGATTGTGTGCTGAACAGGTCCAGCACAAGCTTTCAATCCTGACACTTCTGCTGTGGGAGCAGAGGCCAAACGTTCGTGCTGTACTCACTGTGCTGCCTGCAGCTGAGAGAGACCAGCTGAGAATTTGGATTCAAATGGACTTTTAGGTATGAAACCGAGGAGAGACTGCAATGATGGTGACACCGTTGCAAAGCAGCCTGTGTGCTGAAGAGGCCCAGCACTAGCTTTCCCTGCTGGTTCTTCTGCTGTGGGAGCAGATGCCACTGTTCGTTCTGTGCTGACTGTGTTGCTGCCAGCAGAGAGCAGGCTCTGAACTGATTCCATTCAAATGCTTTTCCTGTATGAAAGGGAGCAGTGAAAGCAACGATGGATGCACCAATGTAAAGGTGATTGTGTGCTGAACAGGTCCAGCACAAGCTTTCAATCCTGGCTCTTCTGCTGTGGGAGCAGAAGCCAAACGTTCGTGCTGTACTCACTGTGCTGCTGGGCAGCTGAAAGCGACCAGCTGAGAATTTGGATTCAAATGGAGTTTTAGGTATGAAACCGAGGAGAGACTGCAATGATGGTGACACCGTTGCAAAGCAGCCTGTGTGCTGAAGAGGCCCAGCACTAGCTTTCCCTGCTGGTTCTTCTGCTGTGGGAGCAGATGCCACTGTTCATTCTGTGCTGACTGTGTTGCTGCGCAGCAGAGAGCAGGCTCTGAACTGATTCCATTCAAATGCTTTTCCTGTATGAAAGGGAGCAGTGAAAGCAACGATGGATGCACCAATGTAAAGGTGATTGTGTGCTGAACAGGTCCAGCACAAGCTTTCAATCCTGGCTCTTGAGACTGTAATGATGGTGACACCGTTGCAAAGCAGCCTGTGTGCTGAAGAGGCCCAGCACTAGCTTTCCCTGCTGGTTCTTCTGCTGTGGGAGCAGATGGCACTGTTCTTTCTGTGCTGACTGTGTTGCTGCCAGCAGAGAGCAGGCTCTGAACTGATTCCATTCAAATGCTTTTCCTGTATGAAAGGGAGCAGTGAAAGCAACGATGGATGCACCAATGTAAAGGTGATTGTGTGCTGAACTGGTCCAGCACAAGCTTTCCCTCCTGGCTCTTCTGCTGTGGGAGCAGAAGCCAAACGTTCGTGCTGTAATCACTGTGCTGCTGGGCAGCTGAAAGCGACCAGCTGAGAATTTGAATTCAAATGGAGTTTTAGGTATGAAACCGAGGAGAGACTGCAATGATGGTGACACCGTTGCAAAGCTGCCTGTGTGCTGAAGAGGCCCAGCACTAGCTTTCCCTGCTGGTTCTTCTGCTGTGGGAGCAGATGCCACTGTTCATTCTGTGCTGACAGTGTTGCTGCGCAGCAGAGAGCAGGCTCTGAACTGATTCCATTCAAATGCTTTTCCTGTATGAAAGGGAGCAGTGAAAGCAACGATGGATGCACCAATGTAAAGGTGATTGTGTGCTGAACAGGTCCAGCACCAGCTTTCAATCCTGACACTTCTGCTGTGGGAGCAGAGGCCAAACGTTCGTGCTGTACTCACTGTGCTGCCTGCAGCTGAGAGAGACCAGCTGAGAATTTGGATTCAAATGGACTTTTAGGTATGAAACCGAGGAGAGACTGCAATGATGGTGACACCGTTGCAAAGCAGCCTGTGTGCTGAAGAGGCCCAGCACTAGCTTTCCCTGCTGGTTCTTCTGCTGTGGGAGCAGATGCCACTGTTCTTTCTGTGCTGACTGTGTTGCTGCCAGCAGAGAGCAGGCTCTGAACTGATTCCATTCAAATGCTTTTCCTGTATGAAAGGGAGCAGTGAAAGCAACGATGGATGCACCAATGTAAAGGTGATTGTGTGCTGAACAGGTCCAGCACAAGCTTTCAATCCTGGCTCTTCTGCTGTGGGAGCAGAGGCCAAACGTTCGTGCTGTACTCACTGTGCTGCCTGCAGCTGAGAGAGACCAGCTGAGAATTTGGATTCAAATGGAGTTTTAGGTATGAAACCGAGGAGAGACTGCAATGATGGTGACACCGTTGCAAAGCAGCCTGTGTGCTGAAGAGGCCCAGCACTAGCTTTCCCTGCTGGTTCTTCTGCTGTGGGAGCAGATGCCACTGTTCGTTCTGTGCTGACTGTGTTGCTGCGCAGCAGAGAGCAGGCTCTGAACTGATTCCATTCAAATGCTTTTCCTGTATGAAAGGGAGCAGTGAAAGCAACGATGGATGCACCAATGTAAAGGTGATTGTGTGCTGAACAGGTCCAGCACAAGCTTTCAATCCTGACACTTCTGCTGTGGGAGCAGAGGCCAAACGTTCGTGCTGTACTCACTGTGCTGCCTGCAGCTGAGAGCGACCAGCTGAGAATTTGGATTCAAATGGAGTTTTAGGTATGAAACCGAGGAGAGACTGCAATGATGGTGACACCGTTGCAAAGCAGCCTGTGTGCTGAAGAGGCCCAGCACTAGCTTTCCCTGCTGGTTCTTCTGCTGTGGGAGCAGATGCCACTGTTCATTCTGTGCTGACTGTGTTGCTGTGCAGCAGAGAGCAGGCTCTGAACTGATTCCATTCAAATGCTTTTCCTGTATGAAAGGGAGCAGTGAAAGCAACGATGGATGCACCAATGTAAAGGTGATTGTGTGCTGAACAGGTCCAGCACAAGCTTTCAATCCTGACACTTCTGCTGTGGGAGCAGAGGCCAAACGTTCGTGCTGTACTCACTGTGCTGCCTGCAGCTGAGAGCGACCAGCTGAGAATTTGGATTCAAATGGAGTTTTAGGTATGAAACCGAGGAGAGACTGCAATGATGGTGACACCGTTGCAAAGCAGCCTGTGTGCTGAAGAGGCCCAGCACTAGCTTTCCCTGCTGGTTCTTCTGCTGTGGGAGCAGATGCCACTGTTCATTCTGTGCTGACTGTGTTGCTGCGCAGCAGAGAGCAGGCTCTGAACTGATTCCATTCAAATGCTTTTCCTGTATGAAAGGGAGCAGTGAAAGCAACGATGGATGCACCAATGTAAAGGTGATTGTGTGCTGAACAGGTCCAGCACAAGCTTTCAATCCTGACACTTCTGCTGTGGGAGCAGAGGCCAAACGTTCGTGCTGTACTCACTGTGCTGCCTGCAGCTGAGAGCGACCAGCTGAGAATTTGGATTCAAATGGAGTTTTAGGTATGAAACCGAGGAGAGACTGCAATGATGGTGACACCGTTGCAAAGCAGCCTGTGTGCTGAAGAGGCCCAGCACTAGCTTTCCCTGCTGGTTCTTCTGCTGTGGGAGCAGATGCCACTGTTCATTCTGTGCTGACTGTGTTGCTGCGCAGCAGAGAGCAGGCTCTGAACTGATTCCATTCAAATGCTTTTCCTGTATGAAAGGGAGCAGTGAAAGCAACGATGGATGCACCAATGTAAAGGTGATTGTGTGCTGAACAGGTCCAGCACAAGCTTTCCCTCCTGGCTCTTCTGCTGTGGGAGCAGAAGCCAAACGTTCGTGCTGTACTCACTGTGCTGCCTGCAGCTGAGAGCGACCAGCTGAGAATTTGGATTCAAATGGAGTTTTAGGTATGAAACCGAGGAGAGACTGCAATGATGGTGACACCGTTGCAAAGCAGCCTGTGTGCTGAAGAGGCCCAGCACTAGCTTTCCCTGCTGGTTCTTCTGCTGTGGGAGCAGATGCCACTGTTCTTTCTGTGCTGACTGTGTTGCTGCCAGCAGAGAGCAGGCTCTGAACTGATTCCATTCAAATGCTTTTCCTGTATGAAAGGGAGCAGTGAAAGCAACGATGGATGCACCAATGTAAAGGTGATTGTGTGCTGAACAGGTCCAGCACAAGCTTTCCCTCCTGGCTCTTCTGCTGTGGGAGCAGAAGCCAAACGTTCGTGCTGTAATCACTGTGCTGCTGCAGCTGAGAGCGACCAGCTGAGAATTTGGATTCAAATGGAGTTTTAGGTATGAAACCGAGGAGAGACTGCAATGATGGTGACACCGTTGCAAAGCAGCCTGTGTGCTGAAGAGGCCCAGCACTAGCTTTCCCTGCTGGTTCTTCTGCTGTGGGAGCAGATGCCACTGTTCGTTCTGTGCTGACTGTGTTGCTGCCAGCAGAGAGCAGGCTCTGAACTGATTCCATTCAAATGCTTTTCCTGTATGAAAGGGAGCAGTGAAAGCAACGATGGATGCACCAATGTAAAGGTGATTGTGTGCTGAACAGGTCCAGAACAAGCTTTCAATCCTGACACTTCTGCTGTGGGAGCAGAGGCCAAACGTTCGTGCTGTACTCACTGTGCTGCCTGCAGCTGAGAGCGACCAGCTGAGAATTTGGATTCAAATGGACTTTTAGGTATGAAACCGAGGAGAGACTGCAATGATGGTGACACCGTTGCAAAGCAGCCTGTGTGCTGAAGAGGCCCAGCACTAGCTTTCCCTGCTGGTTCTTCTGCTGTGGGAGCAGATGCCACTGTTCTTTCTGTGCTGACTGTGTTGCTGCCAGCAGAGAGCAGGCTCTGAACTGATTCCATTCAAATGCTTTTCCTGTATGAAAGGGAGCAGTGAAAGCAACGATGGATGCACCAATGTAAAGGTGATTGTGTGCTGAACAGGTCCAGCACAAGCTTTCAATCCTGGCTCTTCTGCTGTGGGAGCAGAAGCCAAACGTTCGTGCTGTACTCACTGTGCTGCCTGCAGCTGAGAGCGACCAGCTGAGAATTTGGATTCAAATGGAGTTTTAGGTATGAAACCGAGGAGAGACTGCAATGATGGTGACACCGTTGCAAAGCAGCCTGTGTGCTGAAGAGGCCCAGCACTAGCTTTCCCTGCTGGTTCTTCTGCTGTGGGAGCAGATGCCACTGTTCATTCTGTGCTGACAGTGTTGCTGCGCAGCAGAGAGCAGGCTCTGAACTGATTCCATTCAAATGCTTTTCCTGTATGAAAGGGAGCAGTGAAAGCAACGATGGATGCACCAATGTAAAGGTGATTGTGTGCTGAACAGGTCCAGCACAAGCTTTCAATCCTGGCTCTTCTGCTGTGGGAGCAGAAGCCAAACGTTCGTGCTGTACTCACTGTGCTGCCTGCAGCTGAGAGAGACCAGCTGAGAATTTGGATTCAAATGGACTTTTAGGTATGAAACCGAGGAGAGACTGCAATGATGGTGACACCGTTGCAAAGCAGCCTGTGTGCTGAAGAGGCCCAGCACTAGCTTTCCCTGCTGGTTCTTCTGCTGTGGGAGCAGATGCCACTGTTCTTTCTGTGCTGACTGTGTTGCTGCCAGCAGAGAGCAGGCTCTGAACTGATTCCATTCAAATGCTTTTCCTGTATGAAAGGGAGCAGTGAAAGCAACGATGGATGCACCAATGTAAAGGTGATTGTGTGCTGAACAGGTCCAGCACAAGCTTTCAATCCTGGCTCTTCTGCTGTGGGAGCAGAAGCCAAACGTTCGTGCTGTACTCACTGTGCTGCCTGCAGCTGAGAGCGACCAGCTGAGAATTTGGATTCAAATGGAGTTTTAGGTATGAAACCGAGGAGAGACTGCAATGATGGTGACACCGTTGCAAAGCAGCCTGTGTGCTGAAGAGGCCCAGCACTAGCTTTCCCTGCTGGTTCTTCTGCTGTGGGAGCAGATGCCACTGTTCGTTCTGTGCTGACTGTGTTGCTGCCAGCAGAGAGCAGGCTCTGAACTGATTCCATTCAAATGCTTTTCCTGTATGAAAGGGAGCAATGAAAGCAACGATGGATGCACCAATGTAAAGGTGATTGTGTGCTGAACAGGTCCAGAACAAGCTTTCTATCCTGACACTTCTGCTGTGGGAGCAGAGGCCAAACGTTCGTGCTGTACTCACTGTGCTGCCTGCAGCTGAGAGCGACCAGCTGAGAATTTGGATTCAAATGGACTTTTAGGTATGAAACCGAGGAGAGACTGCAATGATGGTGACACCGTTGCAAAGCAGCCTGTGTGCTGAAGAGGCCCAGCACTAGCTTTCCCTGCTGGTTCTTCTGCTGTGGGAGCAGATGCCACTGTTCTTTCTGTGCTGACTGTGTTGCTGCCAGCAGAGAGCAGGCTCTGAACTGATTCCATTCAAATGCTTTTCCTGTATGAAAGGGAGCAGTGAAAGCAACGATGGATGCACCAATGTAAAGGTGATTGTGTGCTGAACAGGTCCAGCACAAGCTTTCCCTCCTGGCTCTTCTGCTGTGGGAGCAGAAGCCAAACGTTCGTGCTGTAATCACTGTGCTGCTGGGCAGCTGAAAGCGACCAGCTGAGAATTTGGATTCAAATGGAGTTTTAGGTATGAAACCGAGGAGAGACTGCAATGATGGTGACACCGTTGCAAAGCAGCCTGTGTGCTGAAGAGGCCCAGCACTAGCTTTCCCTGCTGGTTCTTCTGCTGTGGGAGCAGATGCCACTGTTCTTTCTGTGCTGACTGTGTTGCTGCCAGCAGAGAGCAGGCTCTGAACTGATTCCATTCAAATGCTTTTCCTGTATGAAAGGGAGCAGTGAAAGCAACGATGGATGCACCAATGTAAAGGTGATTGTGTGCTGAACAGGTCCAGCACAAGCTTTCAATCCTGGCTCTTCTGCTGTGGGAGCAGAAGCCAAACGTTCGTGCTGTACTCACTGTGCTGCCTGCAGCTGAGAGCGACCAGCTGAGAATTTGGATTCAAATGGAGTTTTAGGTATGAAACCGAGGAGAGACTGCAATGATGGTGACACCGTTGCAAAGCAGCCTGTGTGCTGAAGAGGCCCAGCACTAGCTTTCCCTGCTGGTTCTTCTGCTGTGGGAGCAGATGCCACTGTTCATTCTGTGCTGACTGTGTTGCTGCGCAGCAGAGAGCAGGCTCTGAACTGATTCCATTCAAATGCTTTTCCTGTATGAAAGGGAGCAGTGAAAGCAACGATGGATGCACCAATGTAAAGGTGATTGTGTGCTGAACAGGTCCAGCACAAGCTTTCCCTCCTGGCTCTTCTGCTGTGGGAGCAGAAGCCAAACGTTCGTGCTGTAATCACTGTGCTGCCTGCAGCTGAGAGCGACCAGCTGAGAATTTGGATTCAAATGGAGTTTTAGGTATGAAACCGAGGAGAGACTGCAATGATGGTGACACCGTTGCAAAGCAGCCTGTGTGCTGAAGAGGCCCAGCACTAGCTTTCCCTGCTGGTTCTTCTGCTGTGGGAGCAGATGCCACTGTTCATTCTGTGCTGACTGTGTTGCTGCGCAGCAGAGAGCAGGCTCTGAACTGATTCCATTCAAATGCTTTTCCTGTATGAAAGGGAGCAGTGAAAGCAACGATGGATGCACCAATGTAAAGGTGATTGTGTGCTGAACAGGTCCAGCACCAGCTTTCAATCCTGACACTTCTGCTGTGGGAGCAGAGGCCAAACGTTCGTGCTGTACTCACTGTGCTGCCTGCAGCTGAGAGAGACCAGCTGAGAATTTGGATTCAAATGGAGTTTTAGGTATGAAACCGAGGAGAGACTGCAATGATGGTGACACCGTTGCAAAGCAGCCTGTGTGCTGAAGAGGCCCAGCACTAGCTTTCCCTGCTGGTTCTTCTGCTGTGGGAGCAGATGCCACTGTTCATTCTGTGCTGACTGTGTTGCTGCGCAGCAGAGAGCAGGCTCTGAACTGATTCCATTCAAATGCTTTTCCTGTATGAAAGGGAGCAGTGAAAGCAACGATGGATGCACCAATGTAAAGGTGATTGTGTGCTGAACAGGTCCAGCACAAGCTTTCCCTCCTGGCTCTTCTGCTGTGGGAGCAGAAGCCAAACGTTCGTGCTGTAATCACTGTGCTGCTGGGCAGCTGAAAGCGACCAGCTGAGAATTTGGATTCAAATGGAGTTTTAGGTATGAAACCGAGGAGAGACTGCAATGATGGTGACACCGTTGCAAAGCAGCCTGTGTGCTGAAGAGGCCCAGCACTAGCTTTCCCTGCTGGTTCTTCTGCTGTGGGAGCAGATGCCACTGTTCGTTCTGTGCTGACTGTGTTGCTGCCAGCAGAGAGCAGGCTCTGAACTGATTCCATTCAAATGCTTTTCCTGTATGAAAGGGAGCAGTGAAAGCAACGATGGATGCACCAATGTAAAGGTGATTGTGTGCTGAACAGGTCCAGAACAAGCTTTCAATCCTGACACTTCTGCTGTGGGAGCAGAGGCCAAACGTTCGTGCTGTACTCACTGTGCTGCCTGCAGCTGAGAGCGACCAGCTGAGAATTTGGATTCAAATGGACTTTTAGGTATGAAACCGAGGAGAGACAATGATGGTGACACCGTTGCAAAGCAGCCTGTGTGCTGAAGAGGCCCAGCACTAGCTTTCCCTGCTGGTTCTTCTGCTGTGGGAGCAGATGCCACTGTTCTTTCTGTGCTGACTGTGTTGCTGTCAGCAGAGAGCAGGCTCTGAACTGATTCCATTCAAATGCTTTTCCTGTATGAAAGGGAGCAGTGAAAGCAACGATGGATGCACCAATGTAAAGGTGATTGTGTGCTGAACAGGTCCAGCACCAGCTTTCAATCCTGGCTCTTCTGCTGTGGGAGCAGAGGCCAAACGTTCGTGCTGTACTCACTGTGCTGCCTGCAGCTGAGAGCGACCAGCTGAGAATTTGGATTCAAATGGACTTTTAGGTATGAAACGGAGGAGAGACTGCAATGATGGTGACACCGTTGCAAAGCAGCCTGTGTGCTGAAGAGGCCCAGCACTAGCTTTCCCTGCTGGTTCTTCTGCTGTGGGAGCAGATGCCACTGTTCATTCTGTGCTGACAGTGTTGCTGCGCAGCAGAGAGCAGGCTCTGAACTGATTCCATTCAAATGCTTTTCCTGTATGAAAGGGAGCAGTGAAAGCAACGATGGATGCACCAATGTAAAGGTGATTGTGTGCTGAACAGGTCCAGCACAAGCTTTCAATCCTGGCTCTTCTGCTGTGGGAGCAGAAGCCAAACGTTTGTGCTGTACTCGCTGTGCTGCCTGCAGCTGAGACAGACCAGCTGAGAATTTGGATTCAAATGGAGTTTTAGGTATGAAACCGAGGAGAGACTGCAATGATGGTGACACCGTTGCAAAGCAGCCTGTGTGCTGAAGAGGCCCAGCACTAGCTTTCCCTGCTGGTTCTTCTGCTGTGGGAGCAGATGCCACTGTTCGTTCTGTGCTGACTGTGTTGCTGCCAGCAGAGAGCAGGCTCTGAACTGATTCCATTCAAATGCTTTTCCTGTATGAAAGGGAGCAGTGAAAGCAACGATGGATGCACCAATGTAAAGGTGATTGTGTGCTGAACAGGTCCAGAACAAGCTTTCAATCCTGACACTTCTGCTGTGGGAGCAGAGGCCAAACGTTCGTGCTGTACTCACTGTGCTGCCTGCAGCTGAGAGCGACCAGCTGAGAATTTGGATTCAAATGGACTTTTAGGTATGAAACGGAGGAGAGACTGCAATGATGGTGACACCGTTGCAAAGCAGCCTGTGTGCTGAAGAGGCCCAGCACTAGCTTTCCCTGCTGGTTCTTCTGCTGTGGGAGCAGATGCCACTGTTCATTCTGTGCTGACAGTGTTGCTGCGCAGCAGAGAGCAGGCTCTGAACTGATTCCATTCAAATGCTTTTCCTGTATGAAAGGGAGCAGTGAAAGCAACGATGGATGAACCAATGTAAAGGTGATTGTGTGCTGAACAGGTCCAGCACAAGCTTTCAATCCTGGCTCTTCTGCTGTGGGAGCAGAAGCCAAACGTTTGTGCTGTACTCGCTGTGCTGCCTGCATCTGAGAGCGACC
>NW_026913768.1:0-10378 GCF_034315485.1 Pezoporus occidentalis | reverse complement strand
TTTTTTGGGGCTGTTTTCTGCCTGTTTTTTGGCTGACTCTGACGCTGTATAGCATAGGAGAAGCAGGACAAGGTGATTTTGGGTGTTTTGGGTCTGTTTTGGGGTGTGCTTTGGTGATTTGGGTTGGTTTTGTCCTGTTTTAGGGCTGTTTTGGGGCTCTGACTCTGTGTCCCATAGGAGAAGCAGGACATGGTGATTTTGGGGTGGTTTTGTCCCATTTTGGGGTTTGTTTTGGGTGTTTTGGGGTTGGTTTTGGCTTGGTTTTGTCCTGTTTTGGGGCTCTGACCCTGTATCCCATAGGAGAAGCAGGACAAGGTGGTTTTGGGGTGGTTTTGGCCTGTTTTGGGGGTTGGTTTCTTTCTTTTGGCTGTTTTTTGGCCTGTACTGGGGTGTTTTGGGTCTGTTTTGGGGCTCTGACCCGGTATCCCATAGGAGAAGCAGGACAAGGTGGTTTTGACCCATTTTGTTTTTTTTGGGGGGTGTTTTGGCCTGCTTTTCTCCTTTTTTTGTCCTGTTTTGGGGCTCTGACCCAGTATCCCCCAGGAGAAGCCGAGACAAGGTGTTTTGGGTGGTGTTTTGGTGGGTTTTGGGGGTTTTTGTCCTGTTTTGTGGCTGTTTTGGGGCTCTGACCCTTGTATCCCACCCAGGAGAAGCAGAACAAGGTGGTTTTGGGGTGTTTTGGGGCTGTTTTGGGGTGTTTTGTGGTGGTTTTGGGGTGTTTTGGGGCTCTTTTGAGCTCTGACACAGATATACCATAGCAAGAAGGTTTGGAGAAGGTGGTTTTGGGCTGGGTTTTGGGGGGTTTTGAATGTTTTTGGCCTGTCTGGGGGCTCTGACCCTGTATCCCATAGCAGGAGGACAAGGTGGTTTTGGGCTGTTTTTTGGGGTGTTTTGGCCTATTTTTGTCCTGTTTTGTGGCTGTTTTGGTGCTCTGACCCTGTATCCCACAGGACAAGCATCTTGTCCTGCTTCTCCTATGGGACACAGGTCAGAGCCCCAAAACAGAACAAAAACACCCCCAAACGACCCCAAAACCACCTTGTCCTGCTTCTCCTGTGGGATACAGGGTCAGAGCCCCAAAACAGACCCAAAACAGGACAACAACGCCTCAAAACCACCAAAAACCAGCCTCCACAAAAAACCCAAAAAACCCCAAAACCAACTTGTCCTGCTTCTCCTGTGGGATGCAGGGTCAGAGGCCTGAAAAAGACCCAAAACAGGACAAAAACAATCAAAAACATCCAAACCAGCCCCAAAACTCCCCAAAACCAACTTGCCCTCCTTCTACTATGGATAAAGAGTCAGAGCCCCCAAAAAGCTCCAAAAAATACCAAAAACAGTTAAAAAAATCCAAAACAGCCCCAAAACTCCCCAAAACCACCTTGTCCTGCTTCTCCTATGAGATACAGGGTCAGAGCCCAAAAACACCCCAAAAACAGGATAAAACCACCCCAAAACCACCTTGTCCAGCTTCTGCTGTGGGATACAGGGTCAGAGCTCCAAAACAGACCCAAACCAGCCATAAAACACCCCCAAAACCAACCCAAGGCCACCTTGCCCTGCTTCTCCTATAGGACAAAGGGTCAGAACCCCAAAGCAGCCCGAAAACAGGACAAAACCAACCCAAAACACGCCAAAAAACAGCCCAAAACTACCTTGTCCTTCTTCTGCTATGGGATAGAGGGTCAGAGCACCAAAATAGACCCAAAACAGGAAAAAAACAACCCAAAACACCCTAAAAGCAGCCCAAAACTACCTTCTCCTGCTTCTTCTATGAGATACAGGGTCAGAGCCCCAAAACAGCCCAAAACAGGAGAAAACCACGGCAAAACACGCAAAACAGCCCCAAAGCACCTCAAAACCACCTTGACCTGCTTCTCCTATAGGATACAGGGTAAGAGCCCTGAAACAGACCCAAACCAGGACAAAAACAGGACAAAAATACCCCAAAACCAACTTGCCCTGCTTCTCTTGTGGGATACAGGGTCAGAGCTCCAAAACAGACCAAAACCAGCCAAAAACACCCCAAAACCCAGCCCAAAACCACCTTGTCCTCCTTCTGCTATGGGATACAGGGTCAGAGCCCAAAAACACACCCAAAACAGGACAAAACCAACAAAAACACCCAAAACAGCCCCAGAACACTCCAAAACCACCTTGTCCTGCTTCTCCTGTGGGATACAGCGTCAGAGCCCCAAAACAGACCCGAAACAGACCCAAAACACCCCAAAAACTACCCCAAGGCCACCTTGTCCTGCTTTCCTATAGGACACAGGGTCAGAACTGCAAAATAGACCCAATACAGGACAGAAAAAAACACAAAACCATTCAAAACCACCCCCAAACCACCCTAAACCACCCCAAAAATCAACTTCTCCTGCTTCTCTTGAGGGATACAGGGTCAGAGCCCCAAAACAGACCTAAAACAACCCACAACAGCCCCAAAACAGCCCAAAACCAGCTCCAAACCACCTTGTACTGCTTCTGCTGTGGGATACAAGGACAAAGCCCCCAAACAGCCACAAAACAGGACAAAAACACACCTAAACCACCAACGAGCCTCAAAACAACTCAAAACCACCTTATCCTACTTCTCCTGTGGGATACAGGGTCAGTGTCCTAAAACACACCCCCAAAAAAAACCTAAAAAAGGACAAAACCACCTCAAAAGCACCTTTTCCTGCTTCTCCTGTGCAATACAGGGTCAGAGCACCCAAACAGCCCGAAAACAGGCAAAAAAGAGTCAGAAACCCCCCAAACAGCCCCAAAACGCCCCAGAACCACCTGGTCCTGCTTCTCCTATGGGATACAAAGTCAGAGCCCCAAAACAGCCCCAAAACAGGACAAAAACAAGCCAAAACCAGCCCAAAACCATCCCAAAACCACCTTGTCCAGTTTCTGCTATGGGATACACGGTCAGAGCCCCAAAACAGCTTCAAAACAGGACAAAAACACTCCAAAACCCCCAAAATAGCCCCAAAGCACCTCTAAACCACCTTATCCTACTTCTCCTGTGGATTACAGGTGTCCTGTAGAGTTTGAAAACAGACCCTGGTTTTGGGGTGTTTAAACCTCTGACAGGACAAAAACAGGACAAAACCACCTTGTCCTGTTTTCCTGTGCAATACAGGGTCCTGTTTTGACTGTTTTGGGGCTCCAAAACAACCCAAAGAACCCCAAAAACCAGCCCAAAACTTTTGACCTTTTCCTGCTTCTGCTATGTTTTTGTCATGTTTTGGGTCTGTTTTGGGGCTCTGACCTAATATGCCATAAGAACAGGACAAAAACCAACCCAAAGCACCTATTTGTGTCATGTTTTGTGTCTTTTTGTGGGCTCTGACCCTGTATCCCATAGGAGAAGCAGGACAAGGTGGTTTTGGGGTGTTTTTGTTCAGGCCTGTTTTGCCCCAAAACAGGACAAAAACAGTCAAAAAAATCCAAAACAGAAGGAGGACAAAACCACCTTGTCCTGCTTCTTCCAGGGCATACAGGGTAAGAGGCCAAAAACAGACCCAAAACCAGGCCAAAACACCAAAAGCAAACCCCAAAACAAGCCAAAACCACCCCAAAAACACCTTGTACTGCTTCTCCTGTGGGATACAGGGTTTGGTCAGTTTTTGTCTTGTTTTGGGGCTGTTTTGGGGCTCTGACCCTGTGTCCCATAGGAGAAGCAGGACAAGGTGGTTTTGGGGTGTTTTGGGGGTGTTTTGGTTTTTTTTTTGTGTGTTTTGGGTCTGTTTTTGGGCTCTGACCCTGTATCCCATAGGAAAATCAGGACAAGGTGGTTTTGGGTTGGTTTGTGGGTTTTGGAGCTGGTTTTGGGGTGATTTGGCTTGTACTTGGCATGTTTTGGGTGTGTTTTTCAAAACTCTCCAAGACCCCCAAAATAACCCTAAAACACCTCAAAACCACCTTGTCCTGCTTCTCCTAGGGCTGACCCATGTATCCCACAGGAGAAGCAGGACAAGTTGGTTTTGGGGTGCTTTGGCCTGGTTTTGGCCTGTTTTGGGGCTCTGACCCTGTGTTCCATAGGAGAAGCAGGACAAGGTGGTTTTGGGGTGGTTTTGTCCCGTTTTGGGGGTCTGTTTTGGGGCTCTGAGCCTGTGTTCCATAGGAGAAGCAGGACAAGGTGGTTTTGGGTTGGTTTGGGGGTTTTGGAGCTGGTTTTGGGGTGATTTGTGTTGTACTTGGTCTGTTTTGGTTCTGTTTCAAGGCTCTGATCATGTATCCCACAGGAGAAGCAGGACAAGGTGGTTTTTGGCTAGTTTTGGGCTGGTTTAGGTTGGTTTTGTCCTGTTTTTGGGCTCTGACCTGTGTCCCATAGGAGAAGCAGTACAAGGTGATTTTGGGGTGGTTTTGGCCTGTTTTGGGGGTGGTTTTGGCCTGGTTTTGGCCTTGTTTTGGCCTTGTTTTGTCCTGGTTTTGTCCTGTTTTGGGGCTGTTTGGGGGTCTGACCCTGTATCCCATAGGAGAATCAGGACAAGGTGCTTTTGGGGTTTTTCAGGGTGTTTTTGTTCCGTTTTGTGTCTTTTTTGAGTCTCTGACCCTCTATTCCACAGGAGAAGCAGGACAAGGTGGTTTTGGGTTGGTTTGGGTGTTTTGGAGATGGTTTTGGGGTGGTTTCAGGGTGGTTTTGTTCTGTTTTATGTCTGTTTTGAGGCTCTGACCCTGTGTCCCATATGAGAAGCAGGACGAGGTGGTTTTGGGTTGGTTTGGGGGTTTTGGAGATGGTTTTGGGGTGATTTGGGTTGTACTTGGCGTGTTCTGCGTTTGTTTCAGGGCTCTGACCGTGCATCCCACAGGAGAAGCAGGACAAGTTGGTTTTGGTGTGGTTTTGTCCTGCTTCTCGGTTTTTTGGGGTCTGTTTTGGGGCTCTTACCCTGTATCCCATTGGAAAAGGAGAAGAAGTTGTTTTTGAGCTGTTCTGGGCCTTTTTTTTTTGGGTTTTGGAATGTTTTTGTCCTGTTTTGGGGTTGTTTTGAGGCTCTGACCCTGTACCCCATAGGCGAAGGAGGACAAGGTGGTTTTGGGGTGTTTCGGGGGTGTTTTGGATTTTTTTGACTGTTTTTGTCCTGTTTTGGGGCTGTTTCAGGGCTCTGACACGGTATCCGTTGCAGAAGCTGGAGAAGGTAGTTTTGGGCAGGTTTTTGGGTGCTTTGGGTTGGTTTTTGTCCTGTTTTGTGGCTATTTGGGGGCTCTGACCCTGTATCCTATAGCAGAAGCAGGAGAAGGTAGTTTTGGGCTGGTTTTTGGGTTGTTTTGGGGGCTGTTTTGAGTCTCTTTCCTGTCTCTGACCCTGTATTGCACAGGAGAAGCAGGACAAGGTGGTTTTGAGGTGTTTTTGTCCTGTTTGAAAAAACCAAACTCTGACCCTGTAATCCATAGGAGAAGTAGGATAAGGACCAAAACACGACAAAAACACCCCGAAAACCAGCACAAAACGCACCTTGTCCTGATTCTCCTATGGGACACAGGGTCAGAACCCTAAAACAGCCAAAAAACAGGACAAAAACAACTCAAAACCACCCAAAACCACCCCAAAACCACCTTGTCCTGCTTCTCCAATGGGATACAGGCTCAGAACCCCCAAACAAACCCAAAATAGGCCAAAAAAAGGAAAAAAACACCCCAACCCACCCCCCAAACCAGGCCAAAACCAACCCAAAATCACCTTGTCCTGCTTCACCTATAGGATGAAGGGTCAGAGCACAAAAAAAAAGGACAAAAACAGGCGAAACCAGGCCAAAACCAATGCAAAACACTGAAAACAGCCCCAAAACAAAACAAACCCACCCCAAAACCAACTAGTCCTGTTTCTCCTGTGGGATACAGGGTCAGAACTACAAAATAGACCAAAACCAGGACAAAACCAACCCAAAACACCCCCAAACTAGCCCCAAAACTCCTCCAAACCACCCCAAAACCACATTGTCCTGCTTCTCCTATGAGATACAGGGTCAGAAATCCAAAATAGCCCCCCCCCAAAAAAACAGAAAGGAAAAAACATACCCAAACCCACCTTGTCCACCCTGCTGCTCCTATGGGACATAGGTCAGAGCCCCCAAACAGCCACAAAAGAGGACAAAACCATTCCAAAACACCGACAAACCACCCCAAAACCACCTTACCCTGCTTATCCTCTGGGATACAGGGTCAGAGTCCCCAAACAGCAACAAAACACACCAAAACTAGGACAAAACCACTCCAAAAACCAACTTGTCGTGCATCTATTGCGGGATACAGGGTCAGAGCTCCGAAAAAGACCCAAAAGAGGACAAAACCAACCCAAAACACGTGAAAACCAGACCAAAACCACCCCCAAAACCACCCTGTCCTCCTTCTCCTATGGGATACAGCATCAGAGAGCCACAAAACAGACCAAAACAGCCCCAAAAGTGGTCAAAAACAGGCAGAAACCAGGCCAAAACACCCAAAGCAAATCCCAAAACAGACCAAACCACCCCAAAATCACCTTGTCCTACTTCTCCTGTGGGATACAGGGTCAGAGCCGCAAAACAGACCCAAAACAAGCCAAAACAACAGACCCAAAAAAAAACCAAAACAGCCCCAAACCACCTTGTCCTGCTTCTCCTATGAGATACAGGGTCAGAGCCCCCAAAGAGAACCAAACCAGTCCCAAAACAGGACAAAACCAGGCCAAAAGACACAAAGCACCCCCCAAACGGGACAAAACCACCCGAAAATAACCTTGTCCTGCTTCTCCTATACGATTGAGGGACAGAGCCTCAAAACAGCCCCATAAAAGGACAAATACAGGACAAAACCACCCAAAACCAGCCCCAAAACACCCCCAAAAGAGGACAAAACCACCCCAAAACCACATTGTCCTGCTTCTGCTGTGGGATACAGGGTCAGAGCCCCAAAACAGACCCAAAACAGGCCAAAACCAGGCAAAAACCAGGCCAAAACACCCAAAGCAAACCCGAAAACAGGCCAAAACCAGGCAAAAACCAGGCCAAAACACCCAAAGCAAACCCCAAAACAGGCCAAAACCACCCCAAAATCACCTTCTCCTGCTTCTCCTGTGGGATACAGGGTCAGAGCCCCAAAACAGGACAAAAACAACCCAAAACACCCCAAAAACAGCCCAAAACCACCCTGTCCTGCTTCTGCTATGGCATACAGGGTCAGAGCCTCAAAACAGCCCCAAAACAGGACAAAAACATTCCAAAACCCAAAAAAAAAAGGCCCAGAACAGCTCAAAACCACCTTCTTCTCCTTTTCCAATGGGATACAGGGTAAGAGCCCCAAAACAGACCCCAAAAAACCCAGAAGCAGGACAAAACCACACCAAAACCACCTTGTCCTGCTTCTCCTGTGGGATGCATGGTCAGAGCCCTGAAACAAACGCAGAACACGCCAAGTACATCCCAAATCACCCCAAAACCATCTCCAAAACCCCCAAACCAACCCAAAACCACCTCGTCCTGCTTCTCATATGGGACACAGGGTCAGAGCCTCAAAACAGACATAAAACAGAACAAAACCACCCTGAAACCACCCCAAAACCATCTCCAAAAAACCCAAACCAACCCAAAACCACCTTGTCCTGCTTCTCCTGTGGAATAGAGGGTCAGAGACTCAAAAAAGACACAAAACGGAACAAAAACACCCCGAAAAAACCCAAAAGCACCTTGTCCTGATTCTCCTATGGGATACAGGGTCAGACCCCCAAACAGCCCCAAAACAGGACAAAACCAGGACAAAACAAGGCCAAAACAAGGCCAAAACCAGGCCAAAACACCCCCAAAACAGGCCAAAACCACCCCAAAATCACCTTGTACTGCTTCTCCTATGGGACACAGGTCAGAGCCCAAAAACAGGACAAAACCAACCTAAACCAGCCAAAAACTAGCCAAAAACCACCTTGTCCTGCTTCTCCTGTGGGATACATGATCAGAGCCTTGAAACAGAACCAAAACAGACCAAGTACAACCCAAATCACCCCAAAACCAGCTCCAAAACCCCCAAACCAACCCAAAACCACCTTGTCCTGCTTCTCCTATGGAACACAGGCTCAGAGCCCCAAAACAGACCCCCAAAACGGGACAAAACCACCCCAAAACCACCTTGTCCTGCTTCTCCTATGGAACACAGGGTCAGAGCCCCAAAACAGGCCAAAACCAGGCCAAAGCACCCCAAAACCAACTTGTCCTGCTTCTCCTGTGGGACACATGGTCAGAGCCCTGAAACACACCCAAAACATGCCAAGTACAAGCCAAATCACCCCAAAACCAGCTCCAAAACCCACAAACCAACCCAAAACCACCTTGTCCTGATTTTCCTATGGGATACAGGGTCAGAGCCCAAAAACAGACCCAAAACACACACAAAAAAAAACCAAAACACCCCCAAAACACCCCAAAACCACCTTGTCCTGCTTCTCCTATGGGACACAGGGTCAGAGCCCCAAAACAGCCCCAAAACAAGACAAAAACGACCAAACCCCCCCCAAAAACCACCCCAAAACCACCTTGTCCTGCTTCTCCTGTGGGATACAGGGTCAGAGCCTCAAAACAGACCCAAAACAGGCCAAAAACACCCCAAAACACCCCAAAAACCAGGACAAAACCACCTTGTCCTCCTTCTGCTATGGTATACAGTGTCAGGGCCCCAAAACAGACCTAAAACAGAACAAAAACACCCCAAAACCACCTTGTCCTGCTTTTCCTATGGGATACAGGGTCAGAGCCCACAAAAAGACACAAAACATGACACAAATAGGACAAAACCACCCCAAAACTACCTTGTCCTGCTTCTCCTATGGCATATTAGGTCAGAGCCCCAAAACAGACCCAAAACATGACAAAAACACGCCAAAACCCCCAAAACGGCCTCAAAACCCCTCAAAACCTACATTTTCCCGCTTCTCCTATGGGATACAGGGTCAGAGCCCCAAAACAGACCCAAAACAGGACAAAAACAACCCAAAACACCCCAAAACCACCTTGTCCTGCTTCTCCTATGGGATACAGAGTCAGAGGCTCTAAACACCCCAAAACCAGGACAAAACTACCCCCAAACCACCTTGTCCTGCTTCTCCTACAGGACACAGGTCAGAGCCCCAAAACAGACCCAAAACAGACCCAAAACACCCCAAAAACCACTCCAACGCCAGCTTGTCCTGCTTCTCCTGTGGCATACAGGGTCAGAACCCCAAAACAGCCATAAAACAGGACAAAAGCAACCCAAAACCATTCAAAACCACCCTGAAACCACCCTAAAACCATCCCAAAATCACCTTCTCCTGCTTCTCCTCTGGGATACAGGGTCAGAGCCCCAAAACAAGACAAAAATGACCAAAACCCCCCAAAAACCACCCCAAAACCACCTTGTCCTGCTTCTGCTGTGGGATACAGGGTCAGACCCCCAAAACAGCCCCAAAACAGGACAAAAAAAACACAAAACACCTGAAAATCACCTTCTCCTGCTTCTCCTATGGGATACAGGGACACAGCCCCAAAACAAACACCCAAAAAACCAAAATAGGACAAAACCACTCCAAAACCACCTTGTCTTGCTTCTCCTGTGAGATATAGGGTCAGAGCCCCAAAACAGTCAAAAACTCGGACAAAAACTGGCCCAAAATACCCCCAAACCACCCCAAAATCACCTTGTCCTGCTTCTACAATGGGATACATGGTCAGAGCCTCAAAACAGACGCAAAACAGCCAAAAACAGTCAAAAACCACCAAAACAGCACCAAAACGCCTTAGAAACACCTTGTCCTGCTTCTCCTGTGAGATACAGGGTCAGAGTCCCAAAACAACAGCAAAAATAAAAACATTCCAAAACCCCCAAAACAGCCCCAAAACACGACAAAACCACCTTGCCCTGCTTCTCCTATGGGATACAGGGTCAGAGCCTCAAAACAGACCCAGAACAGGACAAAAACATTCAAAAACCCCCAAAACAGCCCCAAAACCACCTGAAAACCACCTTCTCCTGCTTCTCCTATGGGATACAGAGTCAGAGCTCAGAAACAGGCCCAAAACACACCAAAAACCAGGACAAAATCACCCCAAAACCACCTTTTCCGGCTTCTCTTGTGACATACAGGGTCAGAGCCCCAAAACAAGCAAAACCCAGGACAACAACAGGCTCAAAACATCCCCAAAACACTTCAAAACCACCCCAAAACCATATTGCTCTGCTTCTCCTAAGGGACACAGGGTGAGAGCCCCAAAACAGCCCGCAAACAGGACAAAACCTGGCAAAAACCAGGCCAAAACATCCAAAGCAAACCCCAAAACAGGCCAAAACCACCCCAAAATCACCTTCTCCTGCTTCTCCTATGGGATAGAGGGTCAGAGCCCCAAAACAGCACCACAACGGGACGAAAACAACCCAAAACACC
>NW_026913767.1:5000-10180 GCF_034315485.1 Pezoporus occidentalis | reverse complement strand
GGGGAGGGAATGCTCTTCCTGGAGCCAGGATCCCTGGTTTCTGCCTGGGGCTCTTGCATCTGGTTTGCTGTTCGAGCTCTCAGCCACATATAATGTGTTAACTGGGCCTGTCTGTGCCGTGCCATGCAGCTGGGTGTGCTCTGGGCACCAGCTGCATGCCCTCGTTGTGATCGGGGGGGGGGGGGGGCACACACCTCAGGTGATGGTTGGTTCTTGCTTCCACAGATGGCTCTTCCCAATCATCGGCCACATGGGGATCTGCACATCCACTGGAGTCATTCGGGACTTCGCGGGGCCGTACTTTGTCTCAGTGAGTAGGTGATGGATGCTCAGTGGGTAAATGATGGATGCAGGTGCTCAAGCAGAAGCTGTGCTTGAGCAGCTCCTCACCTTCACTGGTGTAATTACAGTAACGTGAGGAGTAGAAGCCACCTTCCAAATTCCTCAGCGTAGTAACAATCGTGCTGCTTGGCACCAGGTATGTGCTAATCCTCAAAGCTGCTTTGTAGTCCTGTGGACTTAACCAGTAAGGTTATAGTTCAGTGGATTTTAAAAGTAAGGGAGTTTTAAGTTGGGATAATTAATGCTCTGAATAACTTGGGACATTTAACAAAGCATTAACAGTTGAAATCAAGGAAAAGTTAGGGAACAAAGCATTTCTACTGTAAAGCTAGATGGTGTCACCATGTCTAGAGTATAAATATACTTGTGCCCAGGAGTATGAAAGCAATTGAAACCTAAATCCAGACACACAAATGAGAGGCTGCTGAGGCAATGTGGCAGCTTCCTCACTAAGTGGTGGTGGGCTGGGATATGGGCTTCCAGCAAGAGGCATGCCGTGGATCTTGTGCTGCCTTCTATCCTCTTGAGACGGTTTTCCTCTTTTCTAGGAAGACAACATGGCATTTGGGAAGCCAGTGAAGTAAGTGCTCCTGTTGGTTCTTATCAAACTAACCAACTAACCTGCAGAAGTTAATGGGCTTTGGGGGGAGGTGAAGAGGTGCCTGGGTTTTGTGTGCCTGTCAGACCAGGTTTACACTTTGAATAGCCAGAAGGTTTCCTATGCTGGGATGCGAAAGCAGTCCAGAGCTTTGTCTGCGCCCCAGAGATCTGAATGTTTTCTCGGCTACAAAGATGCTCCAAGGGCTTGGAGATAGACAGAGAGCTGGGCTGGGGCAGCCTGGAGAAGAGAAGGCTCCTGAAGGGGAGACCTTAGAGCAGCTCCAGTGCCTAAAGGGGCTGCAGGAAACCTGGAGAGGGGCTTGGGACAAGGGCCTGTAGGAACAGGCCAAGGGGAATGGCTTTAACCTGCCCGAGGGGAGACTGAGATGAGCTCTTAGCAGAAGCTCTTCCCTGTGAGGGTGCTGAGGCGCTGGCACAGGGTGCCCAGAGAAGCTGTGGCTGCCCCATCCCTGGCAGTGCTCAAGGCCAGGTTGGACACAGGGGCTTGGAGCAAGCTGCTCCAGTGGAAGGGGTCCCTGTGTGTGGCAGGGGTTGGGGCTGCAGGAGCTTTAAGGTCCCTTCAATACAGACCAGGCTGGGATTTGATGACTCTTGAGGCTGTGGATTTCTCTTCTCTGGGAAGAGCAGGAAGTTGTGAAGGTGCAGCAGTGATGTGAAGGGATCTGTTCTCATACTTCCAGGTACTGGAAACTGGATCCCAGCAAAGTATACTCCACCGGTTCCAATGCCTGGGACACGGCTGTCCACGATGCCTCAGAGGAGTACAAGCACCGAATGGTACAGCTCTAAGTGATGATGTCCTGGCTGTGTGTGGAGGGAAGTCTCAAGAACGGGGTTTCTAATGCTGTGCCCCTTTCTGTGTTCCAGCACAACCTCTGTTGTGATAACTGCCATTCTCACGTAGCTCTGGCTTTAAACCTGATGAGATACGATAACAGCACCTCCTGGAACATGGTGAAACTCTGCTTCTTCTCCCTGCTCTATGGGAAGTATGTGAGGTGAGTGGAGGAGCAGCCTGATTCAGCAGTCACAGGAATTGTTTCTTTCCTTCTTCCAGGCCCTGTAAAGCATCAGCCTGTCCTGGGGAGAAGGGAGAACCACCTCTCCCCACAACATGTGGAGGTGATGCTGTCACTGCCAGTTCTTAGGAGAAGAACCAGGAGTGCACCAGATGCTGCTCCCAAAATACTGTATCTTGCCGCTCATTTATGGCACTTGGAATTTGGGAAATGCTCACTAAAGCAGATCCTCCCCTTGTGTTGTCCCTTGGCTGGGGTAGGTCAGAACATAAGGTCACAGCATAGTTTCTCTCCAAGGGTTACTGGTTTCTCTTCCCTGTTGTCTTGGTTAAATACAGCAGCAGTCACAGGGCTTCATGTTTGGTGCTCTTCTGTCCCCGCTCCTGTCCACAGGTTTGAAAGGTGCTGGTCTCTACCCTGAATTGAAGCTGGAAGCTCCCTTTTGTCTTTCTCTGCTCATTTCCCATGTTTAAACACTTCTCCTCTGTCCTGTTTTGCAGCATAGGGGGATTTGTGAAGACCTGGCTGCCCTTTGTCCTCTTCTTGGGGGTGATTGTGACCGTGGTTCTCACTCTTCATTTGCGGTGATGGCAGCTCTGAACTCCCCATTCCATGGGCACCCAAAGGAAGAGACTGACCGATGCAGAGAGGTGGAGGCCTGGCACTCTGGGAGGAGTTTTCCAGGGAAGGTGGCAGCTCCACTCTGTTGTAAACAGCTCCTCTTGAAGCTTCTTTTCCTCCTGTTTTTGTTCTGTTGGTGGCATCTCCCAGCGGCAGGGCTTCCGCAGCCGCCTGCTCTCTCTCTTGCTGCAGTCTGGTAGGTGGGGACGCAGCCAGGAGAGGGGAGGGACGTGTGGGCACCTTCCTTTCATCACCACATACAGCCACAAGGCAAACCCTGCCTCCTGGTTCAGGAGCACAAGATGCCCCTTGTAAGGTTCTCTCTGGTTGCTTCCTCTGAGCAGAGGTCATCAGATGCTTCCTCAGTCTGCACCAAGGAGCTGTTGTCTCCCTGTTGCACATTTCCAGGTGGAGGTGTGGGGTTCCTCCTGGGGACGTCTGGTGCTGCAGCACCCCACTGGTGACAGGAAGGTGGTGATGCTCCTCTGAGGAGCACTCTGTGGCAGGGCCAGTTCATCTCGTCCTGCTGGGGAGCTCAGGAAGGCAGCAAAGTCCATCCACCAGCTTGGTACGGTGCAGGGCAGGCTGCAGGCTTCCAATGGCCTCTTGCAGAGCTGGGAGCCTCCTGCTGAGTCCCTTTTAGCTTGTGTCAGAGAACACAGAGCATCCCTGCTTCTCCCTGTGCTCAGGGCAGCTCAGGTTGTCATTACACTGCTCACCAGCCACTTTCCTTCCCTTTGCTCCCCTGCCCTTTGTGTGTTGCAGCATTACTGAACCTGCAGAGGCGGCTGGAGCAGCAGGTACATGTCTCTGGGAGGCTCAGGGTAGGGGTTTGAAAGCATCCTGAGACCTGGGGCCATCAGAGCTTAACGGAAGAGGTGAAGGGATTGGAAGATACCCATGTTCTGGTTGGGTTTTGCAGCATTAAACTGGGGCCCTGGGCTCCTTGTGACTGGTTCCAGGGTGGTGCACAAGCTGTGAAGTGCTTTGCAGGACTGGCTTTGATGTGAGAGATGCTGCTCTGGCAGCATCAAGGGGCTGATGGCCCTTCGAAGCCCTGGATGGGACAGGACAGGTAGTAGGGGTATAGCTCCAGGTCTCCTATGGAGAGGTTCTGGCCTCAGATGCTGCTTTTTGGGGGCTCTGAGCCAGGCAGCCTGTTACAGACATGTGGCTTAAGGGTGATGTGCAGTTGAGCAGGGTCCCCAGAATGCAGAGGGAAGAAAACAGCTTTCCCAACTCCTCCAGCCCTGTGGGAGGGATGGGAACCCCTCTTTGACTGCTCCATCCCTGCATTTCCTCCTTTTCCTCAGTCACCTTCACATACCCCCTTCTCCTCAGCATCCCGCTGTGTCACCTGGTGCTCCCTGTTGTGGAGTGGGTGAAGATGCACAGACCTCACTGCATGGACCTGGAGCTGAAGCAGAGGTTGGTGCCTGCTCTGTGCAGTCATGCCAAGCCTGTGTGGAGAGCAAGCCTGAGGGCACTGGGCCTAGCGCTGATGAGGAAGCCAAGCTCTTGATCAAAGAGAACCTTGTGATGAAAGGGTGGTGTCTGGAGGTGTCTCCCAGCTCCCCGGCCTCGCTCTGGTAAAGCACCCCAGGACGAGCCAGTTGAACAGGAGGGGTTGGTCCTTTGCCTCTGCTCTTGATGTGAGTCTGATTCCTCAGTGACCTGCCAAGGATGTGCTCAGAGCCCCTGGCCCCAGGGCTGGAGCCTCTTACACCATAGCAATAACCTCGAGTCTCAGCGTCTCACACGTGGGGTCAGTGTGGTATCAATGCGAGCGTTGCCAAAGCTGAGACCTGGAGCTGAGACCGGGGCTGCAGCCACATTCCCGGCTCCTGGCATTCCCAAAGCTGCATTCAGTGCCATTCCCCACCTCCTCCTTTGCCTCCTCATGCTTGAACCAGAGCTGGGTTCCATTGGAGACTCCTCGAGCAGCAGCAGATGGGCTCGGAGCAGGATGGAGGCTGCTGGGGAGGAGGGCAGCGCTTCACCCATGTCCTGGCTCTGCAGCCATCCTGCTTCCAGCAGCAGAGATGGAAGGAATGGTGTCCAAAGGGAACACCAAAGCCCAGAGCTGGGGTACCACAAAGCACTTGGGCTGGTTGGGTTCTTCCTGTCCCTGTGACTGTGGGGAGTGTGCCGCTTCCTCTGGTGCAGGAGGTGGATGAGGAGCATCTTCTCCGTGCAGCTCCCCTCATCTCACCACTGGCTCCTTGCAGTGCCCCCCTGCACAAGCCACGTTAAAGCTTCCCGCTGTCCCTCCCCTCTGCCCGTGGCTGTTGGGCAGAGCTCTGGCCTTGTGGTTGCCCTCCAGTCATTCCCTCCTCCTCTGTTCTGCTGCCTGCGGGGCGCTGGATCCCTCTGTCAATATTGAAACTGCTTCTGTGCTTTCAGCATCCGGGGTGGGGAATAAACTCGTTTCTGTGATGTCTCCAAGTGCTTCCAAGACTCTTCCTCCTCCCAGCACTCAGCCAGGAGCAGGGTTGATGCTCCCCCTTTCCCATTCCTCTCCTGCCCCAAGGAATGGAGTCTGGGGACAGGAGGGGCCCAAGTGCCACAGTGCAGGGG
>NW_026913766.1:0-9674 GCF_034315485.1 Pezoporus occidentalis | reverse complement strand
ACGACAGTTATTTTTTGGCGCCCAACGTGGGGCTCGAAGGGTTGAGATAAGAACAGATCTGACTGGATTGATAGTCACTCGTCACAATGCTGATTTATTGGCTCTCAAGGTTGTTCCTCTTGATCTCACAGTTTCAGTATATGATATCTTACGTCCATCCGGTACTTGCTGTATTAGTGTTTTTCAAGTGTGGGGCTTGGGCTAAGGTTTTTATCCCATTGTACCTTATGGTAATGACTTGTAATACAATAGAATCATTGATCATGAAACTGATCTGGCTTATGTTCCCAGTGTGGTCACCACCTTTATACTTTGGGAGGTATATGATGGAGGTGCTTAGCAATTACACATCTTTTTTCTCCTTCTCAGGTGCTCAACCTGGGAAGGAGACATCCTTTTACCCTCCTAGTCGTCCCCCCAGACCATTTACATTTGAGAGTTTTGAATTTTTTGAATGGCCTTTTAATGCTGTTGAGACTTGTTTGCTGATGGTGATGGGAATCACCATGCTAACACGCATACAGAGTGTGTTTTACCCACTACTGATTTCAAGAGTTAAGCAGATTCAGGTTTGGGTCTTGTCTGGGGTCAAACGACGATGTAGGAGGACCGAGAGATTTTCCCTGAGGCTGGACAGCCATGAGTGGCAGGGTGTGTGGGATAGTATGGGCAAGTATCTAGGTCAGTGGGCCCCTCCAGTACTTTGGAATTTCACTACCGAACAACTGCAAAATCCAGAAGAATTAGTAAAACACTTAAATGAGGTGTGTTGTCATTCTGGCCATACCAGAGATGGACAAATCACGGCAACGTGCTGGGGCTTGGCCTATGCTTACAGGGCCTTGTTCAACACTATCCAGCACCTTCAAAAGGAAAAGAATGTCGGCGGATCTGAGGGCAAAGCAACAGTCGCTACTCAAACTTTGGCTGCAATGAACAGCACAGCTGTCCCAGTGGCAAGTACAGCAGCTGCTCAAACTTCAACTGCAACAGACAGCGCGGTTACCCCAGCTCCAAGCACAGTAGCTACACCACCCCCAGTAACAAGTACAGTTGCTACTCAAACCACAGTGATAATCACTGCAGCCAAACCAGAGGACCAATTCGTACCAATATCAGTTGCCCCTGTACGCAAGAGAACAAGCAAAAAGGAGGCAAAAAGGGTGAAGCGAGATGAAGAACCGATGAATTCACCACCCGGTCCAGAATCTGATCAGGAGTCATCATCACATGACGAAGAAGAAGAAGAAGAGGTAACTTCTCGACCTCGGACCTCAACCGAGCTGCGGAATATGCGAAAAGATTTTACCCGTCAACCAGGGGAGCACATCATCACCTGGTTACTCCGATGCTGGGACAATGGGGCTGATGGTCACGAACTAGAAGGTACAGAAGCCAAGCAGCTGGGATCACTTGCTAGAGAAGGGGGAATTGACAAAGCAATTGCAAGAGAGAAAAAGTCCCTCAGCCTTTGGAGGAGGCTCTTGGCAGCTGTGAAAGAAAGGTTTCCGTACAAGGACGATGTTACGAGTCGTTCGGCCAAGTGGAATACTATAGACAAAGGCATCCAGTCTCTGAGGGAATCGGCCATCGTAGAGATGATCTATCACATCAAGCCGAATAACGGGGATACACCTATAGATCCAGATGAAGTTGAATGTACACGACCCATGTGGCGAAAACTTACACGGAATGCACCGTCATCATATGCCCATTCATTGGCAACAGTAACCTGGAATGACATAGTACCACTAACAGTGGATGAAATGGTTCATAAACTCCGAGAGTTCGAAGACAATCTCACCCCTTCCATCATCTCAGCTGTGAAAAAAACTGTCCCAGGACATCGAACAATTGAAGGACAATCTATCTGATTTATCCGGCTCCTCACGTGTACCAACACGCGTCTCAGCTATTAACAAAAGGCGTCCTATTGTTCAAGAGAGGAGATACAGGAGGTATACGCCACGGGGTACCCTATGGTTTTACCTGCTGGATCACGGAGAAGACATGACAAAGTGGGATGGAAAACCTACTTCAGCTTTGGAGGAACGGGTGAGTGAACTGAAGAGGGGAGCAAGGGCCAAGACTGATCGTCCCATGAGAGCTACGGCTTCAGTCTCTGGTGATCAGTTTCCCAGATGGAGTGGAAGAGCTGATTTTACTCCAGCTCCTGTGATAAAGAAGAATAATCCCTTTCAATACGACTTAAGTGTCCAATGCTGTGACGACTGT
Organism: Pezoporus occidentalis; assembly: GCF_034315485.1. Classification (NCBI taxonomy): domain Eukaryota; kingdom Metazoa; phylum Chordata; class Aves; order Psittaciformes; family Psittacidae; genus Pezoporus; species Pezoporus occidentalis. Next base: position 7,439 of record NW_026913766.1, on the reverse strand, counting down.
TAGAGGGGCCCTGCCTCCAGCCAGGTGGAGGTAGGGGACAATCGGATTTACTGGACTGTGTGGATCAGATGGCCTGGCACATCAGTCCCACAGAAGTATAAGGCTCTAGTAGATACCGGTGCACAGTGTACCCTGATGCCATCAAGCTGTCAAGGGGTGGAACCCATCTATATTTCTGGAGTAACAGGAGGATCCCAAGAGTTGACTGTGCTGGAGGCTGAAATCAGCCTGACTGGGAGGGAATGGCAAAAGCACCCTATTGTGACTGGTCCAGAGGCTCCATGCATTCTCGGCATAGACTACCTCAAGAGAGGGTACTTCAAAGACCCAAAAGGGTACCGGTGGGCTTTTGGTATTGCTGCTTTGGAGACTGAGGAAATTGAGCAGCTGTCCACCTTGCCTGGTCTCTCAGAAGATCCCTCTGCTGTGGGGTTGCTGAAAGTTGAAGAACAACAAGTGCCAATTGCGACCACAACAGTGCACCGGCGGCAATATCGCACCAACCGAGACTCCCTGATTCCCATCCATCAGCTGATCCGTAGACTGGAGAGTCAGGGGGTGATCAGCAGGACCCGCTCACCCTTCAATAGCCCCATATGGCCAGTGCGAAAGTCTAATGGAGAATGGAGACTAACAGTAGACTATCGTGGCCTGAATGAAGTCACACCACCATTGAGTGCTGCCGTACCGGACATGCTAGAACTTCAGTATGAACTAGAGTCAAAGGCAGCCAAGTGGTATGCCACGATTGATATTGCCAATGCATTTTTCTCAATCCCTTTGGCAGCAGAGTGCAGGCCACAGTTTGCTTTTACTTGGAGGGGTGTCCAGTTCACTTGGAACCGACTGCCCCAGGGGTGGAAACACAGCCCTACCATTTGCCATGGACTGATCCAGAATGCGCTGGAACAGGGGCAAGCTCCAGAACATCTGCAATACATTGATGACATTATTGTGTGGGGCGATACAGCGGAAGAAGTCTTTGAGAAAGGGAGGAAAATAATCCAAATCCTGCTGAAAGCCGGTTTTGCCATAAAACGGAGTAAGGTCAAGGGACCTGCACAGGAGATTCAATTTTTGGGAATAAAATGGCAAGATGGACGTAGACAGATCCCCACAGATGTGATCAACAAGATAACAGCAATGTCTCCACCAACTAATAAGAAAGAAACGCAAGCTTTCTTGGGTGCAGTGGGGTTCTGGAGAATGCACATCCCAAATTACAGTTCGATTGTAAGCCCTCTCTATCATGTGACCCGGAAGAAGAATGATTTTAAATGGGGCCCTGAGCAGCAACAAGCCTTTGAGCAAATTAAACGCGAGATAGTTCATGCAGTAGCCCTTGGACCAGTCCGGACCGGACCAGATGTAAAAAATGTACTGTACACTGCAGCTGGGGAGAACGGTCCTACCTGGAGCCTCTGGCAGAAAGCTCCAGGGGAGACTCGAGGTCGAGCCCTCGGCTTTTGGAGTCGGGGATATAAAGGATCTGAGGCCAGCTATACCCCAACTGAGAAAGAGATACTGGCAGCCTATGAAGGGGTTCGAGCTGCTTCGGAAGTGATTGGCACTGAAGCACAGCTCCTTCTGGCACCCCGGCTGCCCGTGCTGGGCTGGATGTTCAAAGGCAGGGTCTCCTCTACACATCATGCAACCGATGCTACATGGAGTAAATGGGCTGCACTAATTACACAACGAACTCGAATAGGAAATCCCAGTCGTCCAGGCATTCTAGAAGTCATCATGGACTGGCCAGAGGGCAAAGATTTCGGAATGTCACCAGAGGAGGAGGTGATGCGCGCTGAAGAGGCCCCACCATATAATAAACTGTCAGAAAGTGAAAAGCAGTATGCCTTGTTTACTGATGGCTCTTGCCGTATTGTGGGAAAGCATCGGAGATGGAAGGCAGCTGTATGGAGTCCTGGACGACAAGTTGCAGAAACTGCTGACGGAGAGGGTGAATCGAGTCAGTTTGCCGAGGTGAAAGCCATCCAGCTGGCCCTGGACATTGCTGAACGAGAAAAGTGGCCAGTACTTTATCTCTATACTGACTCATGGATGGTGGCAAATGCCCTGTGGGGGTGGTTGAAGCAGTGGAAGCAGAGCAACTGGCAACGCAGAGGTAAACCCATCTGGGCTGCTGCACTGTGGAAAGATATTGCTGCCAGGGTGCAGAACCTGGTGGTGAAGGTACGTCATGTAGATGCCCATGTACCCAAGAGTCGGGCCACTGAGGAACACCAGAACAACCAACAAGTGGATAAAGCGGCTAAGATTGAAGTGGCTCAGATGGACTTAGATTGGCAACATAAAGGTGAATTATTTTTGGCCCGGTGGGCCCATGACACTTCAGGCCATCAGGGCAGAGATGCAACATATAGATGGGCCCGTGACCGAGGGGTGGACTTAACAATGGACACTATTGCCCAGGTTATTCATGAGTGTGAAACATGTGCTGCAATTAAACAAGCCAAGCGGTTAAAGCCTCTTTGGTATGGAGGACGATGGTTGAAGTATAAATATGGGGAGGCCTGGCAGATTGACTATATCACACTGCCACCAACCCGCCAAGGCAAGCGCCATGTGCTTACCATGGTGGAAGCAACCACCGGGTGGCTGGAAACATACGCCGTGCCCCATGCCACTGCCCGGAACACCATCCTGGGCCTTGAGAAACAGATTTTGTGGCGACACGGCACCCCAGAGAGAATTGAGTCAGACAATGGGACTCATTTCCGGAATAACGTTATAGATATTTGGGCCAAAGAGCATGGCATTGAGTGGGTATATCACATCCCCTACCATGCACCAGCCTCTGGGAAAATCGAACGGTACAATGGGCTGTTAAAAACTACACTGAGAGCAATGGGTGGGGGAACTTTCAAGCATTGGGATACACACTTACCAAAGGCCACCTGGTTGGTCAACACCAGAGGATCTGCCAACAGGGCTGGCCCAGCCCAGTCAGAACTGTTACATATTGTAGAGGGGGACAAAGTTCCCGTGGTGCATATGAAGAATTTGCTGGGGAAGACAGTCTGGGTAATTCCTGCTTCAGGTAAAGGCAAACCCACTCGTGGGATTGCTTTTGCTCAGGGACCTGGATATACTTGGTGGGTAATGCGGGAAGATGGGGAAGTCCGATGTATACCTCAAGGGGATTTGATTTTAGGGGAAAACAGCCAGTGAACTCAATTGTATGCTGTTGCCTGCTGTGTAATGCTTTTATAGCCCATCAACTAGATGTCTCCAGGTCACCAGCGACTGGCCCTGACTTCCCTCCAGCCATCATCCCAACAGAGAATGAACTTTGAACATCATGGACCGAATGGACTCGGCAGCATTATAGGGATTGGTCCATGCACTAAGAAAATGATTTTTCCTCTTGGTCTGTATGTATATGGATGTATATACATGGGAGAGCGATGGTGTATTGAAAATGTGGGATCTGAGCACGACGTGAATGGTATGGAATAAGGGGTGGATAATGTCCTGGGTTCCGCAGTAGCAGTCATGTTTTTCCTTTGTGTTAACTGGTACAGTGCTGTGTTTTGACTTCCAGTTTGAGAACAGTGTTGGTGAAGCCGATGTTCTCGGTTGTTGCTAAGTGATGTTTACCCTGACCAAGGACTCTGTGAGGCTCATGCTCTGCCAGGGAGGAGGGGAGGCTGTGAGGAAGCAGAGACGGGGCGCCTGACCCGGGCTAGCCGGGGAGGTATTCCATACCACAGCACGTCATGCCCGGGGTGAGGGGTAACTGGGAGTTACCTGGAAGGACAGGGGCTTCCGGGTGGAGTTCGTTTCGGGGTGGAGTTCGTTTCTCTTGGGCGGTGGTATCGTATTCTCTTCCCTTGTTATTTTCCCTTATCATTGTTGTAGCTGATAGTAGCGGTGGTGATTTGTTGCTGGACTGTTTTTGTCTCAACCCGTAGGAGTTGCACTCTCTCGATCCTCCTCCCCGTTCCTCCGGGAGCGGGGAAGGGGAGAGCACGGTGCGGGGAGGCGGGGGGGGGAGACGGACACGGACCTCGATTGTTGTCAGCTCGGCACCACTCACTGGGAGTGAGTGAACAAGCTACCTGACTGGGTTTAAACCACGACACCAGCACAGTTTGATCCAGCCCAGCCCAGTTTAACCCAGTCCAGCCCAGTTTAACCCTGTCCAGACCAGTTTGATACAGCCCCCCCTAGTTTAACCCAGTCCAGCCCAGTTTAACCCAGGCCAGCCCAGTTTGATACAGCCCAGCCCAGTTTAACCCAGCCCAGCCCAGTTTGATACAGCCCAGCCCAGTTTAACCCACTCCAGCCAAGTTTAACCCAGTCCAGCCCACTTTCTTACAGCCCAGCCCAGTTTAACCCACTCCAGCCATATTTAATACACTCCAGCTCACTATAATCCACTCCAGTCCACTTTAACCCAGCCCAGCCCAGTTTAACCCACTACACCTGTATTTAATACACACCAGCTCAATCTACTCCAGTCCACCCCAGTTTAACCCAGTCCAGACCAGTTTAACTCAGTCCAGCTCACTTTAATCCAGCCCAGCCCAGTTCAGTTCGCTCTAGCACAGTTTAATCCACTCCAGATCACTTCAATCAATCCCAGACCAGTTTAGCCCACTCCAGCCAAGTCTAAACCAGTCCAGCCCACTTTGATCCAGCCCAGCCCAGTTTAACCCACTCCAGCCATATTTAATATACTCCAGCTCAGTATAATCCACTCCAGCCCAGTTTAACCCACGCCAGCCCAATTTGATAAAGCCCACCCCAGTTTAACCCACTCCAGCCCACTTTAATCCAGTACAGCCCAGTTTTACCCCAGTCCAGCCCACTTTAACCCAGGCCAGCCCACTTTGATACAACCCAGCCCAGTTTAACCCAGTCCAGCTCACTTTCATCCTGCCCAGCACACTTCAGTTCACTCTAGCACTGCTTAACCATGTCAAGCCCACTTTAACCCAGTCCACCTCACTTCAATCCAGCCCAGCCCAGTTTAACCCAGGCCAGCCCACTTTAACCCAGTCCAGCACAATTTAACCCAGCGCAGCCAAGTTTAACACAGTCCAGTTCAGTTTAATCCAGGCCAGCCCAGTTTAGTCCAGTCCAGACGAGTTTAATACACTCCGTCTCAGTTTAATCCAGTCCAGCCCAGCTTCACCCAGTCCAGCTCAGTTTAATCCAGCCCAACTCACTTTGACACATTCCAGCCCAGTTTAATCCAGCCAAGCCCACTTTAACCTACTCCAGCTCAGTTTAACCCAGACCAGCCCACTTTAATCCAGTCCAGCTAAATTTAATCGAACCCAGAGCAGTTTAACACAGTCCAGCCCAGTTTAGTTCACAGCAGCAGAGTTTAACCCAGCCCAGTCATGTTTAACCCACTCCAGCTGTGTTTAATCCAGGCCAGCTCACTTTGATCCAGTCCAGCTCAATTCAATCCAGCTCAACCCACTTTAATCCAGTCCACCTCAGTTCAATCCAGCCCAGCCCACTTTAACCAAGTCCAACCCAGTTTCATCCAGCCCAGCCCAGTTCAACCCACTCCAGCCATATTTAATACACACCAGCTCAGTAGAATGCAATCCACCCCAGTTTCATCCAGGCCAGCCCACTTCAGTTCACTCTAGCACAGTTTAACCCTGTCCAGCCTAGTTTAATCCAATCATGAGCAGTTCAATCCATCCCAGCCCAGTTTAACCCAGTCCAGCCCAGTTTAACACAGTCCAGCCACATTTAATACACTCCAGCCCAGTTTAACCCAGTGCAGCCCAGTTTAACCCAGGCCAACCCACTTTGATACACACCAGCTCACTTTGATCCTCCCCAGCCCAGTTCAGTTTACTCCAGCACAGTTTAACCCAGTCCAGATCACTTTGATCCAGCCTAGCCCACTTCAGTTCACTCTAGCACAGTTTAAGCCACTCCAGCCCACTTCACTTTAACACAGTCCAGCTCAGTTTAAACACAGTCCAGCTCAGTTTGATCCAGCCCAGCCCACTTTATCCCAGTCTAGCTCACTTTCATCCTGCCCAGCCCACTTCAGTTCACTCTAGCACTGTTTAACCATGTCAAGCCCACTTTAACCCAGTCCACCTCACTTCAATCCAGCCCAGCCCAGTTTAACCCAGTCCAGCTCAATTTAACCCAGCGCAGCCAAGTTTAACCCAGTCCAGTTCAGTTCAATCCATCCCAGCCCAGTTTAACCCAGTCCAGCCCAGTTTAACCCAGTCCAGCCACATTTCATACACTCCAGCCCAGTTTAACCCAGTGCACCCCAGTTTAACCGAGGCCAATCCACTTTGATACAGCCCAGCTCAGTTTGATCCTCCCCAGCCCACTACAGTTCACTCTAGCACAGTTTAAGCCAGTCCAGCACAGTTTAAACACAGTCCAGCTCAGTTTGATCCAGCCCAGCCCAGTTTATCCCAGTCTAGCTCACTTTCACCCTGCTCCGCCCACTTCAGTTCACTCTAGCACACTTTAACCCCTGTCCAGCCCAATTTAATTCAGTCCAGCTCAGTTCAATCCATCCCAGCCCACTTTAACCAAGTCCAACCCAGTTTCATCCAGCCCAGCCCAGTTTAACCCACTACAGCCATATTTAATACACACCAGCTCACTAGAATGCAATCCACCGCAGTTTAACCCAGCCCAGCCCCGTTTCATCCAGCCCAGCCCACTTCAGTTCACTCTAGCACAGTTTAACCCTGTCCAGCCTAGTTTAATCCACTCCAGCCCAGTTTAACCCAGTCCAGCCCAGTTTCACCCAGTCCAGCCCAGTTTAACACAGTCCAGCCACATTTAATACACTCCAGCCCAGTTTAACCCAGTGCAGCCCAGTTTAACCCAGGCCAACCCACTTTGACACAGCCCAGCTCACTTTGATCCTCCCCAGCCCAGTTCAGTTTACTCCAGCACGCTTTAACCCAGTCCAGCTCACTTTGATCCAGCCCAGCCCACTTCAGTTCACTCTAGCACAGTTTAAGCCACTCCAGCCCACTTTAACACAGTCCAGCTCAGTTTGATCCAGCCCAGCCCAGTTTATCCCAGTCTAGCTCACTTTCATCCTGCCCAGCCCACTTCAGTTCACTCGAGCACTGTTTAACCATGTCAACCCCACTTTAACCCAGTCCACCTCACTTCAATCCAGCCCAGCCCAGTTTAACCCAGTCCAGCCAAGTCTAAACCAGTCCAGCCCAGTTTGATCCAGCCCAGCCCAGTTTAACCCAGTCTAGCCATATTTAATATACTCCAGCTCACTATAATCCACTCCAGCCCAGTTTAACCCACTCCAGCCCAATTTGATAAAGCCCACCCCAGTTTAACACACTCCAGCCCACTTTAACCGAGTACAGCCCAGTTTTACCCCAGGCCAGCCCACTTTGATACAACCCAGCCCAGTTTAACCCAGTCCAGCTCACTTTCATCCCGCCCAGCCC
>NW_026913765.1:0-6053 GCF_034315485.1 Pezoporus occidentalis | reverse complement strand
GCCTCTGCTCCACAGCAGAAGAGCCAGGAGGGAAAGCTGGTGCTGGGCGGGTTCAGCACACAGTCACCTTTACATCGGTGCATCCATCGTTGCTTTCACTGCTCCCTTTCATACAGGAAAATCATTTGAATGGAATCAGTTCAGAGCCTGCTCTCTGCTGGCAGCAACACAGCACAGAATGAACAGTGGCATACGCTCGCACAGCAGAAGAACGTGCAGGGAAAGCTAGTGCTGGGCCTCTTCAGCACACAGGCTGCTTTGCAACGGTGTCACCATCATTGCAGTCTCTCCTCGGTTTCATACCTAAAAGTCCATTTGAATCCAAATTCTCAGCTGGTCGCTCTCAGCTGCCCAGCAGCACAGTGAGTACAGCACGAACGTTTGGCTTCTGCTCCCACAGCAGAAGAGCCAGGATTGAAAGCTGATGCTGGACCTGTTCAGCACACAATCACCTTTACATTGGTGCATCCATCGTTGCTTTCACTGCTCCCTTTCATACAGGAAAAGCATTTGAATGGAATCAGTTCAGAGCCTGCTCTCTGCTGGCAGCAACACAGTCAGCACAGAAAGAACAGTGGCATCTGCTCCCACAGCAGAAGAACCAGCAGGGAAAGCTAGTGCTGGGCCTCTTCAGCACACAGGCTGCTTTGCAACGGTGTCACCATCATTGCAGTCTCTCCTCGGTTTCATACCTAAAAGTCCATTTGAATCCAAATTCTCAGCTGGTCGCTCTCAGCTGCCCAGCAGCACAGTGAGTACAGCACGAACGTTTGGCTTCTGCTCCCACAGCAGAAGAGCCAGGATTGAAAGCTGATGCTGGACCTGTTCAGCACACAATCACCTTTACATTGGTGCATCCATCGTTGCTTTCACTGCTCCCTTTCATACAGGAAAAGCATTTGAATGGAATCAGTTCAGAGCCTGCTCTCTGCTGCGCAGCAACACAGTCAGCACAGAATGAACAGTGGCATCTGCTCCCACAGCAGAAGAACCAGCAGGGAAAGCTAGTGCTGGGCCTCTTCAGCACACAGGCTGCTTTGCAACGGTGTCACCATCATTGCAGTCTCTCCTCGGTTTCATACCTAAAAGTCCATTTGAATCCAAATTCTCAGCTGGTCGCTCTCAGCTGCAGGCAGCACAGTGAGTACAGCACGAACGTTTGGCTTCTGCTCCCACAGCAGAAGAGCCAGGAGGGAAAGCTTGTGCTGGACCTGTTCAGCACACAATCACCTTTACATTGGTGCATCCATCGTTGCTTTCACTGCTCCCTTTCATACAGGAAAAATCACTTTTACATTGGTGCATCCATCGTTGCTTTCACTGCTCACAGTCATACAGGAAAAGCATTTGAATGGAATCAGTCCAGAGCCTGCTCTCTGCTACGCAGCAACACAGCACACAATGAACAGTGGCATCTGCTCCCACAGCAGAAGAACCAGCATGGAAAGGTAGTGCTGGGCCTCTTCAGGACACAGGCAGCTTTGCAACGGTGTCACCATCATTGCAGTCTCTCCTCGGTTTCATACCTAAAACTCCATTTGAATCCAAATTCTCAGGTGGACTCTCTCAGCTGCAGGCAGCACAGTGAGTACAGCACGAACGTTTGGCCTCTGCTCCCACAGCAGAAGAGCCAGGAGGGAAAGCTGGTGCTGGGCCTCTTCAGCACACAGGCTGCTTTGCAACGGTGTCACCATCATTGCAGTCTCTCCTCGGTTTCATACCTAAAAGTCCATTTGAATCCAAAATCTCAGCTGGTCGCTTTCAGCTGCCCAGCAGCCCAGTGAGTACAGCATGAACGTTTGGCCTCTGCTCCCACAGCTGAAGAGCCAGGAGGGAAAGATGGTGCTGGGCCTGTTCAGCACACAGTCACCTTTACATTGGTGCATCCATCGTTGCTTTCACTGCTCACTTTCATACAGGAAAAGCATTTGAATGGAATCAGTCCAGAGCCTGCTCTCTGCTGCACAGCAACACAGTCAGCACAGAATGGACAGTGGCATCTGCTCCCACAGCAGAAGAACCAGCAGGGAAAGCTAGTGCTGGGCCTCTTCAGCACACAGGCTGCTTTGCAACGGTGTCACCATCATTGCAGTCTCTCCTCGGTTTCATACCTAAAAGTCCATTTGAATCCAAATTCTCAGCTGGTCTCTCTCAGCTGCAGGCAGCACAGTGAGTACAGCACGAACGTTTGGCTTCTGCTCCCACAGCAGAAGAGCCAGGATTGAAAGCTGTGCTGGACCTGTTCAGCACACAATCACCTTTACATTGGTGCATCCATCGTTGCTTTCACTGCTCCCTTTCATACAGGAAAAGCATTTGAATGGAATCAGTTCAGAGCCTGCTCTCTGCTGGCAGCAACACAGTCAGCACAGAAAGAACAGTGGCATCTGCTCCCACAGCAGAAGAACCAGCAGGGAAAGCTAGTGCTGGGCCTCTTCAGCACACAGGCTGCTTTGCAACGGTGTCACCATCATTGCAGTCTCTCCTCGGTTTCATACCTAAAAGTCCATTTGAATCCAAATTCTCAGCTGGTCTCTCTCAGCTGCAGGCAGCACAGTGAGTACAGCACGAACGTTTGGCTTCTGCTCCCACAGCAGAAGAGCCAGGATTGAAAGCTGGTGCTGGACCTGTTCAGCACACAATCACTTTTACATTGGTGCATCCATCGTTGCTTTCACTGCTCACAGTCATACAGGAAAAGCATTTGAATGGAATCAGTCCAGAGCCTGCTCTCTGCTACGCAGCAACACAGCACAAAATGAACAGTGGCATCTGCTCCCACAGCAGAAGAACCAGCAGGGAAAGCTAGTGCTGGGCCTCTTCAGCACACAGGCTGCTTTGCAACGGTGTCACCATCATTGCAGTCTCTCCTCGGTTTCATACCTAAAACTCCATTTGAATCCAAATTCTCAGCTGGTCGCCCTCAGCTGCAGGCAGCACAGTGAGTACAGCACGAACGTTTGGCCTCTGCTCCCACAGCAGAAGTGTCAGGATTGAAAGCTTGTGCTGGACCTGTTCAGCACACAATCACCTTTACATTGGTGAATCCATCGTTGCTTTCACTGCTCCCTTTCATACAGGAAAAGCATTTGAATGGAATCAGTTCAGAGCCTGCTCTCTGCTGGCAGCAACACAGTCAGCACAGAAAGAACAGTGGCATCTGCTCCCACAGCAGAAGAACCAGCAGGGAAAGCTAGTGCTGGGCCTCTTCAGCACACAGGCTGCTTTGCAACGGTGTCACCATCATTGCAGTCTCTCCTCGGTTTCATACCTAAAACTCCATTTGAATCCAAATTCTCAGCTGGTCTCTCTCAGCTGCCCAGCAGCACAGTGAGTACAGCACGAACGTTTGGCCTCTGCTCCCACAGCAGAAGAGCCAGGATTGAAAGCTTGTGCTGGACCTGTTCAGCACACAATCACCTTTACATTGGTGCATCCATCGTTGCTTTCACTGCTCCCTTTCATACAGGAAAAGCATTTGAATGGAATCAGTTCAGAGCCTGCTCTCTGCTACGCAGCAACACAGTCAGCACAGAATGAACAGTGGCATCTGCTCCCACAGCAGAAGAACCAGCAGGGAAAGCTAGTGCTGGGCCTCTTCAGCACACAGGCTGCTTTGCAACGGTGTCACCATCATTGCAGTCTCTCCTCGGTTTCATACCTAAAACTCCATTTGAATCCAAATTCTCAGCTGGTCGCTCTCAGCTGCAGGCAGCACAGTGAGTACAGCACGAACGTTTGGCTTCTGCTCCCACAGCAGAAGAGCCAGGATTGAAAGCTTGTGCTGGACCTGTTCAGCACACAATCACCTTTACATTGGTGCATCCATCGTTGCTTTCACTGCTCCCTTTCATACAGGAAAAGCATTTGAATGGAATCAGTTCAGAGCCTGCTCTCTGCTGCGCAGCAACACAGTCAGCACAGAATCAACAGTGGCATCTGCTCCCACAGCAGAAGAACCAGCAGGGAAAGCTAGTGCTGGGCCTCTTCAGCACACAGGCTGCTTTGCAACGGTGTCACCATCATTGCAGTCTCTCCTCGGTTTCATACCTAAAACTCCATTTGAATCCAAATTCTCAGCTGGTCTCTCTCAGCTGCAGGCAGCACAGTGACTACAGCACGAACGTTTGGCCTCCGCTCCCACAGCAGAATAGCCAGGATTGAAAGCTGGTGCTGGACCTGTTCAGCACACAATCACTTTTACATTGGTGCATCCATCGTTGCTTTCACTGCTCACAGTCATACAGGAAAATCATTTGAATGGAATCAGTCCAGAGCCTGCTCTCTGCTACGCAGCAACACAGCACAAAATGAACAGTGGCATCTGCTCCCACAGCAGAAGAACCAGCAGGGAAAGCTAGTGCTGGGCCTCTTCAGCACACAGGCTGCTTTGCAACGGTGTCACCATCATTGCAGTCTCTCCTCGGTTTCATACCTAAAACTCCATTTGAATCCAAATTCTCAGCTGGTCGCCCTCAGCTGCAGGCAGCACAGTGAGTACAGCACGAACGTTTGGCCTCTGCTCCCACAGCAGAAGTGTCAGGATTGAAAGCTTGTGCTGGACCTGTTCAGCACACAATCACCTTTACATTGGTGAATCCATCGTTGCTTTCACTGCTCCCTTTCATACAGGAAAAGCATTTGAATGGAATCAGTCCAGAGCCTGCTCTCTGCTACGCAGCAACACAGCACAAAATGAACAGTGGCATCTGCTCCCACAGCAGAAGAACCAGCAGGGAAAGCTAGTGCTGGGCCTCTTCAGCACACAGGCTGCTTTGCAACGGTGTCACCATCATTGCAGTCTCTCCTCGGTTTCATACCTAAAACTCCATTTGAATCCAAATTCTCAGCTGGTCTCTCTCAGCTGCAGGCAGCACAGTGAGTACAGCACGAACGTTTGGCCTCTGCTCCCACAGCAGAAGTGTCAGGATTGAAAGCTTGTGCTGGACCTGTTCAGCACACAATCACCTTTACATTGGTGCATCCATCGTTGCTTTCACTGCTCCCTTTCATACAGGAAAAGCATTTGAATGGAATCAGTTCAGAGCCTGCTCTCTGCTGCGCAGCAACACTGTCAGCACAGAACGAACAGTGGCATCTGCTCCCACAGCAGAAGAACCAGCAGGGAAAGCTAGCGCTGGGCCTCTTCAGCACACAGGCTGCTTTGCAACGGTGTCACCATCATTGAAGTCTCTCCTCGGTTTCATACCTAAAACTCCATTTGAATCCAAATTCTCAGCTGGTCGCTCTCAGCTGCAGGCAGCACAGTGAGTACAGCACGAACGTTTGGCTTCTGCTCCCACAGCAGAAGAGCCAGGATTGAAAGCTTGTGCTGGACCTGTTCAGCACACAATCACCTTTACATTGGTGCATCCATCGTTGCTTTCACTGCTCCCTTTCATACAGGAAAAGCATTTGAATGGAATCAGTCCAGAGCCTGCTCTCTGCTGGCAGCAACACAGTCAGCACAGAAAGAACAGTGGCATCTGCTCCCACAGCAGAAGAACCACCAGGGAAAGCTAGAGCTGGGCCTCTTCAGCACACAGGCTGCTTTGCAACGGTGTCACCATCATTGCAGTCTCTCCTCGGTTTCGTACCTAAAAGTCCATTTGAATCCAAATTCTCAGCTGGTCGCTCTCAGCTGCAGGCAGCACAGTGAGTACAGCACGAACGTTTGGCTTCTGCTCCCACAGCAGAAGAGCCAGGATTGAAAGCTTGTGCTGGACCTGTTCAGCACACAATCACCTTTACATTGGTGCATCCATCGTTGCTTTCACTGCTCCCTTTCATACAGGAAAAGCATTTGAATGGAATCAGTTCAGAGCCTGCTCTCTGCTGGCAGCAACACAGTCAGCACAGAAAGAACAGTGGCATCTGCTCCCACAGCAGAAGAACCAGCAGGGAAAGCTAGTGCTGGGCCTCTTCAGCACACAGGCTGCTTTGCAACGGTGTCACCATCATTGCAGTCTCTCCTCGGTTTCATACCTAAAACTCCATTTGAATCCAAATTCTCAGCTGGTCGCTCTCAGCTTCAGGCAGCACACTGAGTACAG
>NW_026913764.1:0-8688 GCF_034315485.1 Pezoporus occidentalis | reverse complement strand
CACTTCTGTTGTGGGAGGAGAAGCCAAACGTTCGTGCTGTACTCACTGTGCTGCTGGGCAACTGAAAGCGACCAGCTGAGAATTTGGATTCAAATGGAGTTTTAGGTATGAAACCGAGGAGAGACTGCAATGATGGTGACACCGTTGCAAAGCAGCCTGTGTGCTGAAGAGGCCCAGCACTAGCTTTCCCTGCTGGTTCTTCTGCTGTGGGAGCAGATGCCACTGTTCATTCTGTGCTGACAGTGTTGCTGCGCAGCAGAGAGCAGGCTCTGAACTGATTCCATTCAAATGCTTTTCCTGTATGAAAGGGAGCAGTGAAAGAAACGATGGATGCACCAATGTAAAGGTGATTGTGTGCTGAACAGGTCCAGCACAAGCTTTCAATCCTGGCTCTTCTGCTGTGGGAGCAGAAGCCAAACGTTCGTGCTGTACTCACTGTGCTGCTGGGCAACTGAAAGCGACCAGCTGAGAATTTGGATTCAAATGGAGTTTTAGGTATGAAACCGAGGAGAGACTGCAATGATGGTGACACCGTTGCAAAGCAGCCTGTGTGCTGAAGAGGCCCAGCACTAGCTTTCCCTGCTGGTTCTTCTGCTGTGGGAGCAGATGCCACTGTTCATTCTGTGCTGACAGTGTTGCTGCGCAGCAGAGAGCAGGCTCTGAACTGATTCCATTCAATTGCTTTTCCTGTATGAAAGGGAGCAGTGAAAGCAACGATGGATGCACCAATGTAAAGGTGATTGTGTGCTGAACAGGTCCAGCACAAGCTTTCAATCCTGGCTCTTCTGCTGTGGGAGCAGAAGCCAAACGTTCGTGCTGTACTCACTGTGCTGCCTGCAGCTGAGAGAGACCAGCTGAGAATTTGGATTCAAATGGAGTTTTAGGTATGAAACCGAGGAGAGACTGCAATGATGGTGACACCGTTGCAAAGCAGCCTGTGTGCTGAAGAGGCCCAGCACTAGCTTTCCCTGCTGGTTCTTCTGCTGTGGGAGCAGATGCCACTGTTCTTTCTGTGCTGACTGTGTTGCTGCCAGCAGAGAGCAGGCTCTGAACTGATTCCATTCAAATGCTTTTCCTGTATGAAAGGGAGCAGTGAAAGCAACGATGGATGCACCAATGTAAAGGTGATTGTGTGCTGAACAGGTCCAGCACCAGCTTTCAATCCTGACACTTCTGTTGTGGGAGGAGAAGCCAAACGTTCGTGCTGTACTCACTGTGCTGCTGGGCAACTGAAAGCGACCAGCTGAGAATTTGGATTCAAATGGAGTTTTAGGTATGAAACCGAGGAGAGACTGCAATGATGGTGACACCGTTGCAAAGCAGCCTGTGTGCTGAAGAGGCCCAGCACTAGCTTTCCCTGCTGGTTCTTCTGCTGTGGGAGCAGATGCCACTGTTCATTCTGTGCTGACAGTGTTGCTGCGCAGCAGAGAGCAGGCTCTGAACTGATTCCATTCAAATGCTTTTCCTGTATGAAAGGGAGCAGTGAAAGCAACGATGGATGCACCAATGTAAAGGTGATTGTGTGCTGAACAGGTCCAGCACAAGCTTTCAATCCTGGCTCTTCTGCTGTGGGAGCAGAAGCCAAACGTTCGTGCTGTACTCACTGTGCTGCTGGGCAACTGAAAGCGACCAGCTGAGAATTTGGATTCAAATGGAGTTTTAGGTATGAAACCGAGGAGAGACTGCAATGATGGTGACACCGTTGCAAAGCAGCCTGTGTGCTGAAGAGGCCCAGCACTAGCTTTCCCTGCTGGTTCTTCTGCTGTGGGAGCAGATGCCACTGTTCATTCTGTGCTGACAGTGTTGCTGCGCAGCAGAGAGCAGGCTCTGAACTGATTCCATTCAAATGCTTTTCCTGTATGAAAGGGAGCAGTGAAAGCAACGATGGATGCACCAATGTAAAGGTGATTGTGTGCTGAACAGGTCCAGCACAAGCTTTCAATCCTGGCTCTTCTGCTGTGGGAGCAGAAGCCAAACGTTCGTGCTGTACTCACTGTGCTGCTGGGCAACTGAAAGCGACCAGCTGAGAATTTGGATTCAAATGGAGTTTTAGGTATGAAACCGAGGAGAGACTGCAATGATGGTGACACCGTTGCAAAGCAGCCTGTGTGCTGAAGAGGCCCAGCACTAGCTTTCCCTGCTGGTTCTTCTGCTGTGGGAGCAGATGCCACTGTTCTTTCTGTGCTGACTGTGTTGCTGCCAGCAGAGAGCAGGCTCTGAACTGATTCCATTCAAATGCTTTTCCTGTATGAAAGGGAGCAGTGAAAGCAACGATGGATGCACCAATGTAAAGGTGATTGTGTGCTGAACAGGTCCAGCACCAGCTTTCAATCCTGACACTTCTGTTGTGGGAGGAGAAGCCAAACGTTCGTGCTGTACTCACTGTGCTGCTGGGCAACTGAAAGCGACCAGCTGAGAATTTGGATTCAAATGGAGTTTTAGGTATGAAACCGAGGAGAGACTGCAATGATGGTGACACCGTTGCAAAGCAGCCTGTGTGCTGAAGAGGCCCAGCACTAGCTTTCCCTGCTGGTTCTTCTGCTGTGGGAGCAGATGCCACTGTTCATTCTGTGCTGACAGTGTTGCTGCGCAGCAGAGAGCAGGCTCTGAACTGATTCCATTCAAATGCTTTTCCTGTATGAAAGGGAGCAGTGAAAGCAACGATGGATGCACCAATGTAAAGGTGATTGTGTGCTGAACAGGTCCAGCACAAGCTTTCAATCCTGGCTCTTCTGCTGTGGGAGCAGAAGCCAAACGTTCGTGCTGTACTCACTGTGCTGCTGGGCAACTGAAAGCGACCAGCTGAGAATTTGGATTCAAAGGGAGTTTTAGGTATGAAACCGAGGAGAGACTGCAATGATGGTGACACCGTTGCAAAGCAGCCTGTGTGCTGAAGAGGCCCAGCACTAGCTTTCCCTGCTGGTTCTTCTGCTGTGGGAGCAGATGCCACTGTTCATTTCTGTGCTGACTGTGTTGCTGCGCAGCAGAGAGCAGGCTCTGAACTGATTCCATTCAAATGCTTTTCCTGTATGAAAGGGAGCAGTGAAAGCAACGATGGATGCACCAATGTAAAGGTGATTGTGTGCTGAACAGGTCCAGCACAAGCTTTCAATCCTGGCTCTTCTGCTGTGGGAGCAGAAGCCAAACGTTCGTGCTGTACTCACTGTGCTGCTGGGCAACTGAAAGCGACCAGCTGAGAATTTGGATTCAAATGGAGTTTTAGGTATGAAACCGAGGAGAGACTGCAATGATGGTGACACCGTTGCAAAGCAGCCTGTGTGCTGAAGAGGCCCAGCACTAGCTTTCCCTGCTGGTTCTTCTTCTGCTGTGGGAGCAGATGCCACTGTTCATTCTGTGCTGACAGTGTTGCTGCGCAGCAGAGAGCAGGCTCTGAACTGATTCCATTCAAATGCTTTTCCTGTATGAAAGGGAGCAGTGAAAGCAACGATGGATGCACCAATGTAAAGGTGATTGTGTGCTGAACAGGTCCAGCACAAGCTTTCAATCCTGGCTCTTCTGCTGTGGGAGCAGAAGCCAAACGTTCGTGCTGTACTCACTGTGCTGCTGGGCAACTGAAAGCGACCAGCTGAGAATTTGGATTCAAATGGAGTTTTAGGTATGAAACCGAGGAGAGACTGCAATGATGGTGACACCGTTGCAAAGCAGCCTGTGTGCTGAAGAGGCCCAGCACTAGCTTTCCCTGCTGGTTCTTCTGCTGTGGGAGCAGATGCCACTGTTCTTTCTGTGCTGACTGTGTTGCTGCCAGCAGAGAGCAGGCTCTGAACTGATTCCATTCAAATGCTTTTCCTGTATGAAAGGGAGCAGTGAAAGCAACGATGGATGCACCAATGTAAAGGTGATTGTGTGCTGAACAGGTCCAGCACCAGCTTTCAATCCTGACACTTCTGTTGTGGGAGGAGAAGCCAAACGTTCGTGCTGTACTCACTGTGCTGCTGGGCAACTGAAAGCGACCAGCTGAGAATTTGGATTCAAATGGAGTTTTAGGTATGAAACCGAGGAGAGACTGCAATGATGGTGACACCGTTGCAAAGCAGCCTGTGTGCTGAAGAGGCCCAGCACTAGCTTTCCCTGCTGGTTCTTCTGCTGTGGGAGCAGATGCCACTGTTCATTCTGTGCTGACAGTGTTGCTGCGCAGCAGAGAGCAGGCTCTGAACTGATTCCATTCAAATGCTTTTCCTGTATGAAAGGGAGCAGTGAAAGCAACGATGGATGCACCAATGTAAAGGTGATTGTGTGCTGAACAGGTCCAGCACAAGCTTTCAATCCTGGCTCTTCTGCTGTGGGAGCAGAAGCCAAACGTTGGTGTACTCACTGTGCTGCTGGGCAACTGAAAGCGACCAGCTGAGAATTTGGATTCAAATGGAGTTTTAGGTATGAAACCGAGGAGAGACTGCAATGATGGTGACACCGTTGCAAAGCAGCCTGTGTGCTGAAGAGGCCCAGCACTAGCTTTCCCTGCTGGTTCTTCTGCTGTGGGAGCAGATGCCACTGTTCTTTCTGTGCTGACTGTGTTGCTGCCAGCAGAGAGCAGGCTCTGAACTGATTCCATTCAAATGCTTTTCCTGTATGAAAGGGAGCAGTGAAAGCAACGATGGATGCACCAATGTAAAGGTGATTGTGTGCTGAACAGGTCCAGCACCAGCTTTCAATCCTGACACTTCTGTTGTGGGAGGACTTCTGCTGTGGGAGCAGATGCCACTGTTCATTCTGTGCTGACAGTGTTGCTGCGCAGCAGAGAGCAGGCTCTGAACTGATTCCATTCAAATGCTTTTCCTGTATGAAAGGGAGCAGTGAAAGCAACGATGGATGCACCAATGTAAAGGTGATTGTGTGCTGAACAGGTCCAGCACAAGCTTTCAATCCTGGCTCTTCTGCTGTGGGAGCAGAAGCCAAACGTTCGTGCTGTACTCACTGTGCTGCTGGGCAACTGAAAGCGACCAGCTGAGAATTTGGATTCAAATGGAGTTTTAGGTATGAAACCGAGGAGAGACTGCAATGATGGTGACACCGTTGCAAAGCAGCCTGTGTGCTGAAGAGGCCCAGCACTAGCTTTCCCTGCTGGTTCTTCTGCTGTGGGAGCAGATGCCACTGTTCTTTCTGTGCTGACTGTGTTGCTGCCAGCAGAGAGCAGGCTCTGAACTGATTCCATTCAAATGCTTTTCCTGTATGAAAGGGAGCAGTGAAAGCAACGATGGATGCACCAATGTAAAGGTGATTGTGTGCTGAACAGGTCCAGCACAAGCTTTCAATCCTGGCTCTTCTGCTGTGGGAGCAGAAGCCAAACGTTCGTGCTGTACTCACTGTGCTGCTGGGCAACTGAAAGCGACCAGCTGAGAATTTGGATTCAAATGGAGTTTTAGGTATGAAACCGAGGAGAGACTGCAATGATGGTGACACCGTTGCAAAGCAGCCTGTGTGCTGAAGAGGCCCAGCACTAGCTTTCCCTGCTGGTTCTTCTGCTGTGGGAGCAGATGCCACTGTTCTTTCTGTGCTGACTGTGTTGCTGCCAGCAGAGAGCAGGCTCTGAACTGATTCCATTCAAATGCTTTTCCTGTATGAAAGGGAGCAGTGAAAGCAACGATGGATGCACCAATGTAAAGGTGATTGTGTGCTGAACAGGTCCAGCACAAGCTTTCAATCCTGGCTCTTCTGCTGTGGGAGCAGAAGCCAAACGTTCGTGCTGTACTCACTGTGCTGCTGGGCAACTGAAAGCGACCAGCTGAGAATTTGGATTCAAATGGAGTTTTAGGTATGAAACCGAGGAGAGACTGCAATGATGGTGACACCGTTGCAAAGCAGCCTGTGTGCTGAAGAGGCCCAGCACTAGCTTTCCCTGCTGGTTCTTCTGCTGTGGGAGCAGATGCCACTGTTCATTCTGTGCTGACAGTGTTGCTGCGCAGCAGAGAGCAGGCTCTGAACTGATTCCATTCAAATGCTTTTCCTGTATGAAAGGGAGCAGTGAAAGCAACGATGGATGCACCAATGTAAAGGTGATTGTGTGCTGAACAGGTCCAGCACAAGCTTTCAATCCTGGCTCTTCTGCTGTGGGAGCAGAAGCCAAACGTTCGTGCTGTACTCACTGTGCTGCTGGGCAACTGAAAGCGACCAGCTGAGAATTTGGATTCAAGTGGAGTTTTAGGTATGAAACCGAGGAGAGACTGCAATGATGTGACACCGTTGCAAAGCAGCCTGTGTGCTGAAGAGGCCCAGCACTAGCTTTCCCTGCTGGTTCTTCTGCTGTGGGAGCAGATGCCACTGTTCATTCTGTGCTGACAGTGTTGCTGCGCAGCAGAGAGCAGGCTCTGAACTGATTCCATTCAAATGCTTTTCCTGTATGAAAGGGAGCAGTGAAAGCAACGATGGATGCACCAATGTAAAGGTGATTGTGTGCTGAACAGGTCCAGCACAAGCTTTCAATCCTGGCTCTTCTGCTGTGGGAGCAGAAGCCAAACGTTCGTGCTGTACTCACTGTGCTGCTGGGCAACTGAAAGCGACCAGCTGAGAATTTGGATTCAAATGGAGTTTTAGGTATGAAACCGAGGAGAGACTGCAATGATGGTGACACCGTTGCAAAGCAGCCTGTGTGCTGAAGAGGCCCAGCACTAGCTTTCCCTGCTGGTTCTTCTGCTGTGGGAGCAGATGCCACTGTTCATTCTGTGCTGACTGTGTTGCTGCGCAGCAGAGAGCAGGCTCTGAACTGATTCCATTCAAATGCTTTTCCTGTATGAAAGGGAGCAGTGAAAGCAACGATGGATGCACCAATGTAAAGGTGATTGTGTGCTGAACAGGTCCAGCACAAGCTTTCAATCCTGGCTCTTCTGCTGTGGGAGCAGAAGCCAAACGTTCGTGCTGTACTCACTGTGCTGCTGGGCAACTGAAAGCGACCAGCTGAGAATTTGGATTCAAATGGAGTTTTAGGTATGAAACCGAGGAGAGACTGCAATGATGGTGACACCGTTGCAAAGCAGCCTGTGTGCTGAAGAGGCCCAGCACTAGCTTTCCCTGCTGGTTCTTCTGCTGTGGGAGCAGATGCCACTGTTCATTCTGTGCTGACTGTGTTGCTGCCAGCAGAGAGCAGGCTCTGAACTGATTCCATTCAAATGCTTTTCCTGTATGAAAGGGAGCAGTGAAAGCAACGATGGATGCACCAATGTAAAGGTGATTGTGTGCTGAACAGGTCCAGCACAAGCTTTCAATCCTGGCTCTTCTGCTGTGGGAGCAGAAGCCAAACGTTCGTGCTGTACTCACTGTGCTGCTGGGCAACTGAAAGCGACCAGCTGAGAATTTGGATTCAAATGGAGTTTTAGGTATGAAACCGAGGAGAGACTGCAATGATGGTGACACCGTTGCAAAGCAGCCTGTGTGCTGAAGAGGCCCAGCACTAGCTTTCCCTGCTGGTTCTTCTGCTGTGGGAGCAGATGCCACTGTTCATTCTGTGCTGACTGTGTTGCTGCGCAGCAGAGAGCAGGCTCTGAACTGATTCCATTCAAATGCTTTTCCTGTATGAAAGGGAGCAGTGAAAGCAACGATGGATGCACCAATGTAAAGGTGATTGTGTGCTGAACAGGTCCAGCACAAGCTTTCAATCCTGGCTCTTCTGCTGTGGGAGCAGAAGCCAAACGTTCGTGCTGTACTCACTGTGCTGCTGGGCAACTGAAAGCGACCAGCTGAGAATTTGGATTCAAATGGAGTTTTAGGTATGAAACCGAGGAGAGACTGCAATGATGGTGACACCGTTGCAAAGCAGCCTGTGTGCTGAAGAGGCCCAGCACTAGCTTTCCCTGCTGGTTCTTCTGCTGTGGGAGCAGATGCCACTGTTCATTCTGTGCTGACAGTGTTGCTGCGCAGCAGAGAGCAGGCTCTGAACTGATTCCATTCAAATGCTTTTCCTGTATGAAAGGGAGCAGTGAAAGCAACGATGGATGCACCAATGTAAAGGTGATTGTGTGCTGAACAGGTCCAGCACAAGCTTTCAATCCTGGCTCTTCTGCTGTGGGAGCAGAAGCCAAACGTTCGTGCTGTACTCACTGTGCTGCTGGGCAACTGAAAGCGACCAGCTGAGAATTTGGATTCAAATGGAGTTTTAGGTATGAAACCGAGGAGAGACTGCAATGATGGTGACACCGTTGCAAAGCAGCCTGTGTGCTGAAGAGGCCCAGCACTAGCTTTCCCTGCTGGTTCTTCTGCTGTGGGAGCAGATGCCACTGTTCATTCTGTGCTGACTGTGTTGCTGCGCAGCAGAGAGCAGGCTCTGAACTGATTCCATTCAAATGCTTTTCCTGTATGAAAGGGAGCAGTGAAAGCAACGATGGATGCACCAATGTAAAGGTGATTGTGTGCTGAACAGGTCCAGCACAAGCTTTCAATCCTGGCTCTTCTGCTGTGGGAGCAGAAGCCAAACGTTCGTGCTGTACTCACTGTGCTGCTGGGCAACTGAAAGCGACCAGCTGAGAATTTGGATTCAAATGGAGTTTTAGGTATGAAACCGAGGAGAGACTGCAATGATGGTGACACCGTTGCAAAGCAGCCTGTGTGCTGAAGAGGCCCAGCACTAGCTTTCCCTGCTGGTTCTTCTGCTGTGGGAGCAGATGCCACTGTTCATTCTGTGCTGACAGTGTTGCTGCGCAGCAGAGAGCAGGCTCTGAACTGATTCCATTCAATTGCTTT
>NW_026913763.1:0-9585 GCF_034315485.1 Pezoporus occidentalis | reverse complement strand
GGAGCAGAAGCCAAACGTTCTTGCTGTACTCACTCTGCTGCTGGGCAGCTGAAAGCGACCAGCAGAGAATTTGGATTCAAATGGACTTTTAGGTATGAAACCGAGGAGAGACTGCAATGATGGTGACACCGTTGCAAAGCAGCCTGTGTGCTGAAGAGGCCCAGCACTAGCTTTCCCTGCTGGTTCTTCTGCTGTGGGAGCAGATGCCACTGTTCATTCTGTGCTGACTGTGTTGCTGCGCAGCAGAGAGCAGGCTCTGAACTGATTCCATTCAAATGCTTTTCCTGTATGAAAGGGAGCAGTGAAAGCAACGATGGATGCACCAATGTAAAGGTGATTGTGTGCTGAACAGGTCCAGCACAAGCTTTCAATCCCGGCTCTTCTGCTGTGGGAGCAGAGGCCAAACGTTCGTGCTGTACTCACTGTGCTGCCTGCAGCTGAGGGCGACCAGCTGAGAATTTGGATTCAAATGGAGTTTTAGGTATGAAACCGAGGAGAGACTGCAATGATGGTGACACCGTTGCAAAGCAGCCTGTGTGCTGAAGAAGCCCAGCACTAGCTTTCCCTGCTGGTTCTTCTGCTGTGGGAGCAGATGCCACTGTTCATTCTGTGCTGACTGTGTTGCTGCGCAGCAGAGAGCAGGCTCTGGACTGATTCCATTCAAATGCTTTTCCTGTATGAAAGTGAGCAGTGAAAGCAACGATGGATGCACCAATGTAAAGGTGATTGTGTGCTGAACAGGTCCAGCACCAGCATTCCCTCCTGGCTCTTCTGCTGTGGAAGCAGAGGCCAAACGTTCGTGCTGTACTCACTGTGCTGCCTGCAGCTGAGAGAGACCAGCTGGGAATTTGGATTCAAATGGAGTTTTAGGTATGAAACCGAGGAGAGACTGCAATGATGGTGACACCGTTGCAAAGCAGCCTGTGTGCTGAAGAGGCCCAGCACTAGCTTTCCCAGCTGGTACTTCTGCTGTGGGAGCAGATGCCACGGTTCATTCTGCGCTGTGTTGCTGCGCAGCAGAGAGCAGGCTCTGAACTGATTCCATTCAAATGCTTTTCCTGTATGAAAGGGAGCAGTGAAAGCAACGATGGATGCACCAATGTAAAGGTGATTGTGTGCTGAACAGGTCCAGCACCAGCTTTCCCTCCTGGCTCTTCTGCCTTGGGAGCAGAGGCCAAACGTTCGTGCTGTACTCACTGTGCTGCCTGCAGCTGAAAGCGACCAGCTGAGAATTTGGATTCAAATGGACTTTTAGGTATGAAACCGAGGAGAGACTGCAATGATGGTGACACCGTTGCAAAACAGCCTGTGTGCTGAAGAGGCCCAGCATTAGCTTTCCCTGCTGGTTCTTCTGCTGTGGGAGCAGATGCCACTGTTCATTCTGCACTGACTGTGTTGCTGCGCAGCAGAGAGCAGGCTCTGGACTGATTCCATTCAAATGCTTTTCCTGTATGAAAGTGAGCAGTGAAAGCAACGATGGATGCACCAATGTAAAGGTGATTGTGTGCTGAACAGGTCCAGCACCAGCTTTCCCTCCTGGCTCTTCTGCCTTGTGAGCAGAGGCCAAACGTTCGTGCTGTACTCACTGTGCTGCCTGCAGCTGAGGGCGACCAGCTGAGAATTTGGATTCAAATGGACTTTTAGGTATGAAACCGAGGAGAGACTGCAATGATGGTGACACCGTTGCAAAGCAGCCTGTGTGCTGAAGAGGCCCAGCACTAGCTTTCCCTGCCGGTACTTCTGCTGTGGGAGCAGATGCCACGGTTCATTCTGCGCTGACTGTGTTGCTGCGCAGCAGAGAGCAGGCTCTGAACTGATTCCATTCAAATGCTTTTCCTGTATGAAAGTGAGCAGTGAAAGCAACGATGGATGCACCAATGTAAAGGTGATTGTGTGCTGAACAGGTCCAGCACCAGCTTTCCCTCCTGGCTCTTCTGCCTTGGGAGCAGAGGCCAAACGTTCGTGCTGTACTCACTGTGCTGCCTGCAGCTGAGAGAGACCAGCTGAGAATTTGGATTCAAATGGACTTTTAGGTATGAAACCGAGGAGAGACTGCAATGATGGTGACACCGTTGCAAAGCAGCCTGTGTGCTGAAGAGGCCCAGCGCTAGCTTTCCCTGCTGGTACTTCTGCTGTGGGAGCAGATGCCACGGTTCATTCTGTGCTGTGTTGCTGCGCAGCAGAGAGCAGGCTCTGAACTGATTCCATTCAAATGCTTTTCCTGTATGAAAGGGAGCAGTGAAAGCAACGATGGATGCACCAATGTAAAGGTGATTGTGTGCTGAACAGGTCCAGCACCAGCTTTCCCTCCTGGCTCTTCTGCTGTGGGAGCAGAGGCCAAACATTCGTGCTGTACTCACTGTGCTGCCTGCAGCTGAGGGCGACCAGCTGAGAATTTGGATTCAAATGGACTTTTAGGTATGAAACCGAGGAGTGACTGCAATGATGGTGACACCGTTGCAAAGCAGCCTGTGTGCTGAAGAGGCCCAGCACTAGCTTTCCCTGCTGGTTCTTCTGCTGTGGGAGCAGATGCCACTGTTCATTCTGTGCTGACTGTGTTGCTGCGCAGCAGAGAGCAGGCTCTGAACTGATTCCATTCAAATGCTTTTCCTGTATGAAAGGGAGCAGTGAAAGCAACGATGGATGCACCAATGTAAAGGTGATTGTGTGCTGAACAGGTCCAGCACCAGCTTTCAATCCCGGCTCTTCTGCTGTGGGAGCAGAAGCCAAACGTTTGTGCTGTACTCACTGTGCTGCTGGGCAGCTGAAAGCGACCAGCTGAGAATTTGGATTCAAATGGACTTTTAGGTATGAAACCGAGGAGAGACTGCAATGATGGTGACACCGTTGCAAAGCAGCCTGTGTGCTGAAGAGGCCCAGCACCAGCTTTCCCTGCTGGTTCTTCTGCTGTGGGAGCAGATGCCACTGTTCATTCTGCGCTGACTGTGTTGCTGCGCAGCAGAGAGCAGGCTCTGGACTGATTCCATTCAAATGCTTTTCCTGTATGAAAGTGAGCAGTGAAAGCAACGATGGATGCACCAATGTAAAGGTGATTGTGTGCTGAACAGGTCCAGCACCAGCTTTCAATCCTGACACTTCTGCTGTGGGAGCAGAGGCCAAACGTTCGTGCTGTACTCACTGGGCTGCTGGGCAGCTGAAAGCGACCAGCTGAGAATTTGGATTCAAATGGACTTTTAGGTATGAAACCGAGGAGAGACTGCAATGATGGTGACACCGTTGCAAAGCAGCCTGTGTGCTGAAGAGGCCCAGCATTAGCTTTCCCTGCTGGTTCTTCTGCTGTGGGAGCAGATGCCACTGTTCATTCTGCGCTGACTGTGTTGCTGCGCAGCAGAGAGCAGGCTCTGGACTGATTCCATTCAAATGCTTTTCCTGTATGAAAGTGAGCAGTGAAAGCAACGATGGATGCACCAATGTAAAGGTGATTGTGTGCTGAACAGGTCCAGCACCAGCTTTCCCTCCTGGCTCTTCTGCCTTGTGAGCAGAGGCCAAACGTTCGTGCTGTACTCACTGTGCTGCCTGCAGCTGAGGGCGACCAGCTGAGAATTTGGATTCAAATGGACTTTTAGGTATGAAACCGAGGAGAGACTGCAATGATGGTGACACCGTTGCAAAGCAGCCTGTGTGCTGAAGAGGCCCAGCACTAGCTTTCCCTGCCGGTACTTCTGCTGTGGGAGCAGATGCCACGGTTCATTCTGCGCTGACTGTGTTGCTGCGCAGCAGAGAGCAGGCTCTGAACTGATTCCATTCAAATGCTTTTCCTGTATGAAAGTGAGCAGTGAAAGCAACGATGGATGCACCAATGTAAAGGTGATTGTGTGCTGAACAGGTCCAGCACCAGCTTTCCCTCCTGGCTCTTCTGCCTTGGGAGCAGAGGCCAAACGTTCTTGCTGTACTCACTGTGCTGCCTGCAGCTGAGAGAGACCAGCAGAGAATTTGGATTCAAATGGACTTTTAGGTATGAAACCGAGGAGAGACTGCAATGATGGTGACACCGTTGCAAAGCAGCCTGTGTGCTGAAGAGGCCCAGCACTAGCTTTCCCTGCTGGTTCTTCTGCTGTGGGAGCAGATGCCACGGTTCATTCTGCGCTGTGTTGCTGCGCAGCAGAGAGCAGGCTCTGAACTGATTCCATTCAAATGCTTTTCCTGTATGAAAGGGAGCAGTGAAAGCAACGATGGATGCACCAATGTAAAGGTGATTGTGTGCTGAACAGGTCCAGCACAAGCTTTCAATCCCGGCTCTTCTGCTGTGGGAGCAGAGAAGCCAAACGTTCGTGCTGTACTCACTGTGCTGCTGGGCAGCTGAAAGCGACCAGCTGAGAATTTTGATTCAAATGGACTTTTAGGTATGAAACCGAGGAGAGACTGCAATGATGGTGACACCGTTGCAAAGCAGCCTGTGTGCTGAAGAGGCCCAGCACCAGCTTTCCCTGCTGGTTCTTCTGCTGTGGGAGCAGATGCCACTGTTCATTCTGCGCTGACTGTGTTGCTGCGCAGCAGAGAGCAGGCTCTGAACTGATTCCATTCAAATGCTTTTCCTGTATGAAAATTAGCAGTGAAAGCAACGATGGATGCACCAATGTAAAGGTGATTGTGTGCTGAACAGGTCCAGCACAAGCTTTCAACCTGGCTCTTCTGCTGTGGGAGCAGAGGCCAAACGTTCGTGCTGTACTCACAGTGCTGCCTGCAGCTGAGAGAGACCAGCTGAGAATTTGGATTCAAATGGACTTTTAGGTATGAAACCGAGGAGAGACTGCAATGATGGTGACACCGTTGCAAAGCAGCCTGTGTGCTGAAGAGGCCCAGCACCAGCTTTCCCTGCTGGTTCTTCTGCTGTGGGAGCAGATGCCACTGTTCTTTCTGTGCTGACTGTGTTGCTGCCACCAGAGAGCAGGCTCTGGACTGATTCCCTTCAAATGCTTTTCCTGTATGAAAGGGAGCAGTGAAAGCAACGATGGATGTACCGATGTAAAAGTGACTGTGTGCTGAACAGGTCCAACTACAGCTTTCCCTCCTGGCTCTTCTGCTGTGGGAGCAGAGGCCAAACGTTCGTGCTGTACTCACTGGGCTGCTGGGCAGCTGAAAGCGACCACCTGAGAATTTGGATTCAAATGGACTTTTAGGTATGAAACCGAGGAGAGACTGCAATGATGGTGACACCGTTGAAAAGCAGCCTGTGTGCTGAAGAGGCCCAGCACCAGCTTTCCCTGCTGGTTCTTCTGCTGTGGGAGCAGATGCCACTGTTCATTCTGCGCTGACTGTGTTGCTGCGCAGCAGAGAGCAGGCTCTGGACTGATTCCATTCAAATGCTTTTCCTGTATGAAAGTGAGCAGTGAAAGCAACGATGGATGCACCAATGTAAAGGTGATTGTGTGCTGAACAGGTCCAGCACCAGCTTTCAATCCTGACACTTCTGCCTTGGGAGCAGAGGCCAAACGTTCGTGCTGTACTCACTGTGCTGCCTGCAGCTGAGAGAGACCAGCTGAGAATTTGGATTCAAATGGACTTTTAGGTATGAAACCGAGGAGAGACTGCAATGATGGTGACACCGTTGCAAAGCAGCCTGTGTGCTGAAGAGGCCCAGCACTAGCTTTCCCTGCTGGTTCTTCTGCTGTGGGAGCAGATGCCACTATTCATTCTGTGCTGACTGTGTTGCTGCGCAGCAGAGAGCAGGCTCTGAACTGATTCCATTCAAATGCTTTTCCTGTATGAAAGGGAGCAGTGAAAGCAACGATGGATGCACCAATGTAAAGGTGATTGTGTGCTGAACAGGTCCAGCACCAGCTTTCAATCCTGACACTTCTGCTGTGGGAGCAGAGGCCAAACGTTCGTGCTGTACTCACTGGGCTGCCTGCAGCTGAGAGCCACCAGCTGAGAATTTGGATTCAAATGGACTTTTAGGTATGAAACCGAGGAGAGACTGCAATGATGGTGACACCGTTGCAAAGCAGCCTGTGTGCTGAAGAGGCCCAGCACCAGCTTTCCCTGCTGGTTCTTCTGCTGTGGGAGCAGATGCCACTGTTCATTCTGTGCTGTGTTGCTGCGCAGCAGAGAGCAGGCTCTGAACTGATTCCATTCAAATGCTTTTCCTGTATGAAAGGGAGCAGTGAAAGCAACGATGGATGCACCAATGTAAAGGTGATTGTGTGCTGAACAGGTCCAGCACAAGCTTTCAATCCTGGCTCTTCTGCTGTGGGAGCAGAAGCCAAACGTTCTTGCTGTACTCACTCTGCTGCTGGGGAAGCAGAAACGTTCGTGCTGTACTCACTGTGCTGCCTGCAGCTGAGGGCGACCAGCTGAGAATTTGGATTCAAATGGACTTTTAGGTATGAAACCGAGGAGAGACTGCAATGATGGTGACACCGTTGCAAAGCAGCCTGTGTGCTGAAGAGGCCCAGCACCAGCTTTCCCTGCTGGTTCTTCTGCTGTGGGAGCAGATGCCACTGTTCTTTCTGTGCTGTTTTGCTGCCAGCAGAGAGCAGGCTCTGAACTGATTCCATTCAAATGCTTTTCCTGTATGAAAGGGAGCAGTGAAAGCAACGATGGATGCACCAATGTAAAGGTGATTGTGTGCTGAACAGGTCCAGCACCAGCTTTCCCTCCTGGCTCTTCTGCTGTGGGAGCAGAGGCCAAACGTTCGTGCTGTACTCACTGTGCTGCCTGCAGCTGAGAGAGACCAGCTGGGAATTTGGATTCAAATGGACTTTTAGGTGTGAAACCGAGGAGAGACTGCAATGATGGTGACACCGTTGCAAAGCAGCCTGTGTGCTGAAGAGGCCCAGCACCAGCTTTCCCTGCTGGTTCTTCTGCTGTGGGAGCAGATGCCACTGTTCATTCTGCGCTGACTGTCTTGCTGCGCAGCAGAGAGCAGGCTCTGAACTGATTCCATTCAAATGCTTTTCCTGTATGAAAGTGAGCAGTGAAAGCAACGATGGATGCACCAATGTAAAGGTGATTGTGTGCTGAACAGGTCCAGCACCAGCTTTCCCTCCTGGCTCTTCTGCTGTGGGAGCAGTGGCCAAACGTTCGTGCTGTACTCACTGGGCTGCTGGGCAGCTGAAAGCGACCAGCTGAGAATTTGGATTCAAATGGACTTTTAGGTATGAAACCGAGGAGAGACTGCAATGATGGTGACACCGTTGCAAAGCAGCCTGTGTGCTGAAGAGGCCCAGCACCAGCTTTCCCTGCTGGTTCTTCTGCTGTGGGAGCAGATGCCACTGTTCATTCTGCGCTGACTGTGTTGCTGCACAGCAGAGAGCAGGCTCTGGACTGATTCCATTCAAATGCTTTTCCTGTATGAAAGTGAGCAGTGAAAGCAACGATGGATGCACCAATGTAAAGGTGATTGTGTGCTGAACAGGTCCAGCACCAGCTTTCCCTCCTGGATCTTCTGCTGTGGGAGCAGAGGCCAAACGTTCGTGCTGTACTCACTGTGCTGCCTGCAGCTGAGAGCGACCAGCTGAGAATTTGGATTCAAATGGACTTTTAGGTATGAAACCGAGGAGAGACTGCAATGATGGTGACACCGTTGCAAAGCAGCCTGTGTGCTGAAGAGGCCCAGCACTAGCTTTCCCTGCTGGTTCTTCTGCTGTGGGAGCAGATGCCACTGTTCATTCTGTGCTGTGTTGCTGCGCAGCAGAGAGCAGGCTCTGAACTGATTCCATTCAAATGCTTTTCCTGTATGAAAGTGAGCAGTGAAAGCAACGATGGATGCACCAATGTAAAGGTGATTGTGTGCTGAACAGGTCCAGCACCAGCTTTCCCTCCTGGCTCTTCTGCTGTGGGAGCAGAGGCCAAACGTTCGTGCTGTACTCACTGTGCTGCCTGCAGCTGAGAGAGACCAGCAGAGAATTTGGATTCAAATGGACTTTTAGGTATGAAACCGAGGAGAGACTGCAATGATGGTGACACCGTTGCAAAGCAGCCTGTGTGCTGAAGAGGCCCAGCACTAGCTTTCCCTGCTGGTTCTTCTGCTGTGGGAGCAGATGCCACTGTTCATTCTGCGCTGACTGTGTTGCTGCGCAGCAGAGAGCAGGCTCTGAACTGATTCCATTCAAATGCTTTTCCTGTATGAAAGTGAGCAGTGAAAGCAACGATGGATGCACCAATGTAAAGGTGATTGTGTGCTGAACAGGTCCAGCACCAGCTTTCCCTCCTGGCTCTTCTGCTGTGGGAGCAGAGGCCAAACGTTCGTGCTGTACTCACTGTGCTGCCTGCAGCTGAGAGCGACCAGCTGAGAATTTGGATTCAAATGGACTTTTAGGTATGAAACCGAGGAGAGACTGCAATGATGGTGACACCGTTGCAAAGCAGCCTGTGTGCTGAAGAGGCCCAGCACTAGCTTTCCCTGCTGGTTCTTCTGCTGTGGGAGCAGATGCCACTGTTCATTCTGTGCTGACTGTGTTGCTGCGCAGCAGAGAGCAGGCTCTGAACTGATTCCATTCAAATGCTTTTCCTGTATGAAAGGGAGCAGTGAAAGCAACGATGGATGCACCAATGTAAAGGTGATTGTGTGCTGAACAGGTCCAGCACCAGCTTTCCCTCCTGGCTCTTCTGCTGTGGGAGCAGAGGCCAAACGTTCGTGCTGTACTCACTGGGCTGCCTGCAGCTGAGAGAGACCAGCTGAGAATTTGGATTCAAATGGACTTTTAGGTATGAAACCGAGGAGAGACTGCAATGATGGTGACACCGTTGCAAAGCAGCCTGTGTGCTGAAGAGGCCCAGCACCAGCTTTCCCTGCTGGTTCTTCTGCTGTGGGAGCAGATGCCACTGTTCATTCTGCGCTGACTGTGTTGCTGCGCAGCAGAGAGCAGGCTCTGAACTGATTCCATTCAAATGCTTTTCCTGTATGAAAGGGAGCAGTGAAAGCAACGATGGATGCACCAATGTAAAGGTGATTGTGTGCTGAACAGGTCCAGCACCAGCTTTCAATCCTGACACTTCTGCTGTGGGAGCAGAGGCCAAACGTTCGTGCTGTACTCACTGTGCTGCCTGCAGCTGAGAGAGACCAGCTGAGAATTTGGATTCAAATGGACTTTTAGGTATGAAACCGAGGAGAGACTGCAATGATGGTGACACCGTTGCAAAGCAGCCTGTGTGCTGAAGAGGCCCAGCACTAGCTTTCCCTGCTGGTTCTTCTGCTGTGGGAGCAGATGCCACTGTTCATTCTGTGCTGTCTGTGTTGCTGCGCAGCAGAGAGCAGGCTCTGAACTGATTCCATTCAAATGCTTTTCCTGTATGAAAGGGAGCAGTGAAAGCAACGATGGATGCACCAATGTAAAGGTGATTGTGTGCTGAACAGGTCCAGCACAAGCTTTCAATCCTGGCTCTTCTGCTGTGGGAGCAGAAGCCAAACGTTCTTGCTGTACTCACTCTGCTGCTGGGCAGCTGAAAGCGACCAGCAGAGAATTTGGATTCAAATGGACTTTTAGGTATGAAACAGAGGAGAGACTGCATCCAGCACCAGCTTTCCCTCCTGGCTCTTCTGCTGTGGGAGCAGAGGCCAAACGTTCGTGCTGTACTCACTGGGCTGCTGGGCAGCTGAAAGGGACCACCCGAGAATTTGGA
>NW_026913762.1:0-7755 GCF_034315485.1 Pezoporus occidentalis | reverse complement strand
CTTCAGTTCACCCTAGCACACTTTAACCCTGTCCAGCTCAATTTAATTCAGTCCAGCTCAGTTCAATCCATCCCAGCCCAGTTTAACCCGGGTCACCCCGTTTGATAAAGCCCAGCCCAGTTTAACCCAGTCCAGCCATGTTTAACCCAGTCCAGCCCAGTTTGTTACAGCCCAGCCCAGTTTCACCCAGTCCAGCCATATTTCATACACTCCAGCTCAGTATAATCCAGCAAAGCCAAGTTTAACCCACTCCAACCCAGTTTAACCCAGCCCAGCCCACTTTAACCCAGTCCAGCTCAGTTTCATCCAGCCCAGCCCACTTCAGTTCACTCTAGCACAGTTTACCCAGTCCAGCCCACTTTAACCCACTACAGCTCAGTTTCAACACAGTCCAGCTCAGTTTGATACAGCCCGGTCCACTTGAACCCAGTCCAGCTCACCTTAATCCAGCCCAGCCCACTTCAGTTCACTCTAGCACAGTTCAACCCTGCAAAGCCCAGTTTGATCCAGCCCAGCCCAGTTTAACCCAGTCCAGCCCAGTTTAACCCAGTCCAACCATATTTAATACACTCCAGCTCAGTATAATCCACTCCAGCCCAGTTTAACCCTGTCCAGACCAGTTTGATACAGCCCACCCCAGTTTAACCCAGGCCAGCCCAGTTTGATACAGCCCAGCACAGTTTAACCCAGCCCAGACCAGTTTGATACAGCCCAGCCCAGTTTAACCCACTCCAGCCATATTTCATACACTCCAGCTCAGTATAATCCAGCCCAGCCAAGTTTAACCCAGTCCAACCCAGTTTAACCCAGCCCAGCCCACTTTATCCCAGTCCAGCTCAGTTTCATCCAGCCCAGCCCACTTCAGTTCACTCTAGCACAGTTCAACCCTGTCCAGCCCAGTTGGATCCAGCCCAGCCCAGTTTAACCCAGTCCAGCCCAGTTTAACCCACTCCACCCACATTTAATACACTCCAGCCCAGTTTAACCCAGTGCAGCCCAGTTTAACCCAGGCCAACCCACTTTGATACAGCCCAGCTCACTTTGATCCTCCCCAGCCCACTTCAGTTTACTCCAGCACAGTTTAACCCAGTCCAGCTCACTTTGATCCAGCCCAGCCCACTTCAGTTCACTCAAGCACAGTTTAAACCAGTCCAGCCCACTTTAACACAGTCCAGCTCAGTTTAAACACAGTCCAGCTCAGTTTGATCCAGCCCAGCCCACTTTATCCCAGTCTAGCTCACTTTCATCCTGCCCAGCCCACTTCAGTTCACTCTAGCACACTTTAACCCTGTCCAGCCCAATTTAATTCAGTCCAGCTCAGTTCAATCCATCCCAGCCCAGTTTAACCCGGGTCAGCCCAGTTTGATACAGCCCAGCCCAGTTTAACCCAGTCCAGCCATGTTTAACCCAGTCCAGCCCAGTTTGTTACAGCCCAGCCCAGTTTAACCCACTCCAGCCATATTTCATACACTCCAGCTCAATATAATCCAGCCCAGCCAAGTTTAACCCACTCCAACCCAGTTTAACCCAGCCCAGCCCACTTTAACCCAGTCCAGCTCAGTTTCATCCAGCCCAGCCCACTTCAGTTCACTCTAGCACAGTTTACCCAGTCCAGCCCACTTTAACCCACTACAGCTAAGTTTAAACACAGTCCAGCTCAGTTTCATACAGCCCGGTCCACTTGAACCCAGTCCAGCTCACTTTAATCCAGCCCAGCCCAGTTCAGTTCACTCTAGCACAGTTCAACCCTGCAAACCCCAGTTTGATCCAGCCCAGCCCAGTTTAACCCAGTCCAGCCCAGTTTAACCCAGTCCAACCATATTTAATACACTCCAGCTCAGTATAATCCACTCCAGCCCAGTTTAACCCTGTCCAGACCAGTTTGATACAGCCCACCCCAGTTTAACCCAGTCCAGCCCAGTCTGATACAGCCCAGCCCAGTTTAAACTAGTCCAGTCATATTTCATACACTCCAGCTAAGTATAATTCAGCCCAGCCAAGCTTAACCCAGTCCAACCCAGTTTAACCCAGCCCAGCCCACTTTAACCCAGTCCAACCAACCCAGTCCAACCATTTTAATACACTCCAGCTCAGTTTAATCCACTCCAGCCCAGTTTAACCCAGTCCAGCCCAGTTTGATACAGCCCACCCCAGTTTAACCCAGTCCAGCCCAGTTTAACCCAGGCCAGCCCAGTTTGATACAGCCCAGCCCAGTTTAACCCAGTCCAGCCCAGTTTATCCCAGTCCAGCCCAGTTTAACCCAGTCCAACCATATTTAATACACTCCAGCTCAGTATAATCCACTCCAGTCCAGTTTAACCCAGTCCAGCCCAGTTTGATACAGCCCAGCCCAGTTTAACCCAGTCCAGCCAAGTTTAACCCAGTCCAGCCATATTTAATACAGTCCAGCTCAATATAATCCACTCCAGCCCAGTTTAACCCTATCCAGACCAGTTTGATACAGCCCACCCCAGTTTAACCCAGTCCAGCCCAGTTTGATACAGCCCAGCCTAGTTCAATCCATCCCAGCCCAGTTTAACCCAGTCCAGCCCAGTTTAACCCAGTCCAGCCACATTTAATACACTCCAGCCCAGTTTAACCCAGTGCAGCCCAGTTTAACCCAGGCCAACCCACTTTGATACACACCAGCTCACTTTGATCCTCCCCAGCCCACTTCAGTTTACTCCAGCACAGTTTAACCCAGTCCAGCTCACTTTGATCCAGCCCAGCCCACTTCAGTTCACTCTAGCACAGTTTAAGCCAGTCCAGCCCACTTTAACACAGTCCAGCTCAGTTTAAACACAGTCCAGCTCAGTTTGATCCAGCCCAGCCCACTTTAACCCAGTCCAGCTCACTTTCATCCTGCCCAGCCCACTTCAGTTCACTCTAGCACACTTTAACCCTGTCCAGCCCAATTTAATTCAGTCCAGCTCAGTTCAATCCATCCCAGCCCAGTTTAACCCGGGTCAGCCCAGTTTGATACAGCCCAGCCCAGTTTAACCCAGTCCAGCCATGTTTAACCCAGTCCAGCCCAGTTTGTTACAGCCCAGCCCAGTTTAACCCACTCCAGCCATATTTCATACACTCCAGCTCAATATAATCCAGCCCAGCCAAGTTTAACCCACTCCAACCCAGTTTAACCCAGCCCAGCCCACTTTAACCCAGTCCAGCTCAGTTTCATCCAGCCCAGCCCAGTTTAATCCAGCCCAGCCCACTTCAGTTCACTCTAGCACAGTTTAATCCACCCCAGCCCACTTCAGTTCACTCAAGCACAGTTTAAGCCAGTCCAGCCCACTTTAACACAGTCCAGCTCAGTTTAAACACAGTCCAGCTCAGTTTGATCCAGCCCAGCCCACTTTATCCCAGTCTAGCTCACTTTCATCCTGCCCAGCCCACTTCAGTTCACTCTAGCACACTTTAACCCTGTCCAGCCCAATTTAATTCAGTCCAGCTCAGTTCAATCCATCCCAGCCCAGTTTAACCCGGGTCAGCCC
This sequence comes from Pezoporus occidentalis, assembly GCF_034315485.1. Taxonomy (NCBI): domain Eukaryota; kingdom Metazoa; phylum Chordata; class Aves; order Psittaciformes; family Psittacidae; genus Pezoporus; species Pezoporus occidentalis. The sequence continues at coordinate 4,261 of NW_026913762.1, read as the reverse complement.
AGTTTGATACAGCCCAGCCCAGTTTAACCCAGTCCAGCCATGTTTAACCCAGTTTGTTACCAGCCAGTTTAACCCAGCCCAGTCCAGCCCAATTTAATTACAGCCCAGCCCAGTTTAACCCACTCCCAGCCCTGCCTATTTAACCCTCCAGCTCAATTTAATCCAGCCCAGCCAAGTTTAACCCACTCGAACCCAGTTTAACCCTGCCTAGCCCACTTTAACCCAGTCCAGCTCAGTTTCATCCAGCCCAGCCCACTTCAGTTCACTCTAGCACAGTTTACCCAGTCCAGCCCACTTTAACCCACTACAGCTAAGTTTAAACACAATCCAGCTCTGTTTGATACAGCCCGGTCCACTTGAACCCAGTCCAGCTCATTTTCATCCAGCCCAGCCCAGTTCAGTTCACTCTAGCACAGTTCAACCCTGTCCAGCCCAGTTTGATCCAGCCCAGCCCAGTTTAACCCAGTCCAGCCCAGTTTAACCCAGTCCTACCATATTTAATACACTCCAGCTCAGTATAATCCACTCCAGCCCAGTTTAACCCTGTCCAGACCAGTTTGATACAGCCCAGCCCAGTTTAACCCAGTCCAGCCCAGCTTAACCCAGTCCAACCATATTTAATACACTCCAGCTCAGTATAATCCACTCCAGCCCAGTTTAACCCTGTCCAGACCAGTTTGATACAGCCCACCCCAGTTTAACCCAGTCCAGCCCAGTTTGATACAGCCCACCACAGTTTAACCCAGTCCAGCCCAGTTTAACCCAGGCCAGCACAGTTTGATACAGCCCAGCCCAGTTTAACCCAGCCCAGACCACTCTGATACAGCCCAGCCCAGTTTAACCTAGTCCAGCCATATTTCATACACTCCAGCTCAGTATAATCCAGCCCAGCCAAGTTTAACCCAGTCCAACCCAGTTTAACTCATCCCAGCCCACTTTAACCCAGTCCAGCTCAGTTTCATCCAGCCCAGCCCATTTCACTTCACTCTAGCACAGTTCAACCCTGTCCAGCCCAGTTTGATCCAGCCCAGCCCAGTTTAACCCAGTCCAGCTCAGTTTAACCCAGTCCAACCATATTTAATACACTCCAGCTCAGTATAATCCACTCCAGCCCAGTTTAACCCTGGCCAGACCAGTTTGATACAGCCCACCCCAGTTTAACCCAGTCCAGCCCAGTTTGATACAGCCCAGCACAGTTTAACCCAGTCCAGCCAAGTTTAACCCAGTCCAACCCACTTTCTTACAGCCCAGCCCAGTTTAACCCAGTCCAGCCATATTTAATACACTCCAGCTCACTATAATCCACTCCAGTCCAGTTTAACCCAGTCCAGCCCAGTTTAACCCAGTCCACCTATATTTAATACACACCAGCTCAATCTACTCCAGTCCACCCCAGTTTAACCCAGTCCAGACCAGTTTAACTCAGTCCAGCTCACTTTAATCCAGCCCAGCCCAGTTCACTTCACTCTTGCACAGTTTAATCCACTCCAGATCACTTCAATCAATCCCAGCCCAGTTTAACCCAGTCCAGCCAAGTCTAAACCAGTCCAGCCCAGTTTAATCCAGCCCAGGCCAGTTTAACCCACTCCAGCCATATTTAATATACTCCAGCTCAGTATAATCCACTCCAGCCCAGTTTAACCCAGTCCAGCCCAATTTGATAAAGCCCACCCCAGTTTAACCCACTCCAGCCCACTTTAACCCAGTACAGCCCAGTTTTACCCCAGTCCAGCCCAGTTTAACCCAGCCCAGCCCACTTTGATACAACCCAGCCCAGTTTAACCCAGTCCAGCTCACTTTGATCCTCCCCAGCCCACTTCAGTTCACTCAAGCACAGTTTAAGCCAGTCCAGCCCACTTTAACACAGTCCAGCTCAGTTTAAACACAGTCCAGCTCAGTTTGATCCAGCCCAGCCCACTTTATCCCAGTCTAGCTCACTTTCATCCTGCCCAGCCCACTTCAGTTCACTCTAGCACACTTTAACCCTGTCCAGCCCAATTTAATTCAGTCCAGCTCAGTTCAATCCATCCCAGCCCAGTTTAACCCGGGTCAGCCCAGTTTGATACAGCCCAGCCCAGTTTAACCCAGTCCAGCCATGTTTAACCCAGTCCAGCCCAGTTTGTTACAGCCCAGCCCAGTTTAACCCACTCCAGCCATATTTCATACACTCCAGCTCAATATAATCCAGCCCAGCCAAGTTTAACCCACTCCAACCCAGTTTAACCCTGCCTAGCCCACTTTAACCCAGTCCAGCTCAGTTTCATCCAGCCCAGCCCACTTCAGTTCACTCTAGCACAGTTTACCCAGTCCAGCCCACTTTAACCCACTACAGCTAAGTTTAAACACAATCCAGCTCTGTTTGATACAGCCCGGTCCACTTGAACCCAGTCCAGCTCATTTTCATCCAGCCCAGCCCAGTTCAGTTCACTCTAGCACAGTTCAACCCTGTCCAGCCCAGTTTGATCCAGCCCAGCCCAGTTTAACCCAGTCCAGCCCAGTTTAACCCAGTCCTACCATATTTAATACACTCCAGCTCAGTATAATCCACTCCAGCCCAGTTTAACCCTGTCCAGACCAGTTTGATACAGCCCACCCCAGTTTAACCCAGTCCAGCCCAGTTTAACCCAGGCCAGCACAGTTTGATACAGCCCAGCCCAGTTTAACCCAGCCCAGACCAGTTTGATACAGCCCAGCCCAGTTTAACCCAGTCCAGCCATATTTCATACACTCCAGCTCAGTATAATCCAGCCCAGCCAAGTTTAACCCAGTCCAACCCAGTTTAACCCAGCCCAGCCCACTTGAACCCAGTCCAGCTCAGTTTCACCCAGCCCAGCCCAGTTCAGTTCACTCTAGCACAGTTCAACCCAGTCCAGCCCAGTTTATCCCAGTCCAGCCCAGTTTAACCCAGTCCAACCATATCTAATACACTCCAGCTCACTATAATCCACTCCAGTCCAGTTTAACCCAGTCCAGCCCAGTTTAACCCAGTCCAACCATATTTAATACACTCCAGCTCAGTATAATCCACTCCAGCCCAGTTTAACCCTGTCCAGACCAGTTTGATACAGCCCAGCCCAGTTTAACCCAGTCCAGCCCAGCTTAACCCAGTCCAACCATATTTAATACACTCCAGCTCAGTATAATCCACTCCAGCCCAGTTTAACCCTGTCCAGACCAGTTTGATACAGCCCACCCCAGTTTAACCCAGTCCAGCCCAGTTTAACCCAGGCCAGCACAGTTTGATACAGCCCAGCCCAGTTTAACCCAGCCCAGACCACTCTGATACAGCCCAGCCCAGTTTAACCTAGTCCAGCCATATTTCATACACTCCAGCTCAGTATAATCCAGCCCAGCCAAGTTTAACCCAGTCCAACCCAGTTTAACTCATCCCAGCCCACTTTAACCCAGTCCAGCTCAGTTTCATCCAGCCCAGCCCATTTCACTTCACTCTAGCACAGTTCAACCCTGTCCAGCCCAGTTTGATCCAGCCCAGCCCAGTTTAACCCAGTCCAGCTCAGTTTAACCCAGTCCAACCATATTTAATACACTCCAGCTCAGTATAATCCACTCCAGCCCAGTTTAACCCTGGCCAGACCAGTTTGATACAGCCCACCCCAGTTTAACCCAGTCCAGCCCAGTTTGATACAGCCCAGCACAGTTTAACCCAGTCCAGCCAAGTTTAACCCAGTCCAACCCACTTTCTTACAGCCCAGCCCAGTTTAACCCAGTCCAGCCATATTTAATACACTCCAGCTCACTATAATCCACTCCAGTCCAGTTTAACCCAGTCCAGCCCAGTTTAACCCAGTCCACCTATATTTAATACACACCAGCTCAATCTACTCCAGTCCACCCCAGTTTAACCCAGTCCAGACCAGTTTAACTCAGTCCAGCTCACTTTAATCCAGCCCAGCCCAGTTCACTTCACTCTTGCACAGTTTAATCCACTCCAGATCACTTCAATCAATCCCAGCCCAGTTTAACCCAGTCCAGCCAAGTCTAAACCAGTCCAGCCCAGTTTAATCCAGCCCAGGCCAGTTTAACCCACTCCAGCCATATTTAATATACTCCAGCTCAGTATAATCCACTCCAGCCCAGTTTAACCCAGTCCAGCCCAATTTGATAAAGCCCACCCCAGTTTAACCCACTCCAGCCCACTTTAACCCAGTACAGCCCAGTTTTACCCCAGTCCAGCCCAGTTTAACCCAGCCCAGCCCACTTTGATACAACCCAGCCCAGTTTAACCCAGTCCAGCTCACTT
>NW_026913761.1:0-39489 GCF_034315485.1 Pezoporus occidentalis | reverse complement strand
CACCCTGTGCCACTGTCCCACCACCCTCACAGGGAACAACTTCTAAGATCTCATCTCAATCTCCCCTCTCTGTCACGTTAAAATCCTTCCCCCTTGGCCCATCCCCACAGGCCCTTGCTCTCCCCACAAGAAATGAGGGCAGATCCCAGGATCATCCCTCGGCAGCCGCAGCGCTCCGCTGCCGGCTCAGCCAGCCCAACTCACACACCGAGTCCAAAGCAGCCACTCTGGGGAAGTCTCTTGAGGTGTTCTGGCAACTCCTACAGCACCCCAAGATCGCCATCGCCACCCACCTCCTTCCACGCTCCTGTGTCCACAGGCGGCACCGGCTCCGAGACACCAAGACGGGAACCACCAGAGGAGCTGCTCTTGCCTCCTCCACCGGTAGCTTGTGTTCCGTGGGGCAGCTGTCGTCTCCCGGTGCCTCTGCTGGAGGGTTCTGTGGGGTTCTGTGACCTCACACACCTGAACACGGGGAGTTCCAGAATCAGCCACTTATTGACACCGATGTAAATAGGGGGGGTGGCACCTCCCCCCTTCTTTATACCCGGGAGGGGAGGGGGGGGGTCACCTTAAGAATGTATGAAAAGGAAAAAAGGAAACTTAACCAATAAATAAAGATTTCACAGGAAATCGAGGCCCCCTCTCCCCCCCCGTGTTTCGGCCTTTCCCCATCCCCGTTCCGGGATGCTCTCCGCACTTCCGGGTTGGATGCCGCCGTTGCGCAGGCAACTTTCCCCAGCCAATCAGCTCTGAGCTCCCCAACTCGTGTCCCCGTTTATCCCCCTCCCGGCTGCCCCCCATGGGGCTGAATATGGGGCCTTTCCTCACCCCTCCCCCCCCCTTTGTCCCCTCTTCCCCTCCCCCACCGCATATCCATTTTCTCCCCTCCCCCCCTTATGCCCCCCATTCCCCCTCCCCCTTTTTCCCACCCCCATTCCCCACATTCCTGCCATTTCTCCCCCTCTCCCTCCATCCCTCCCCATTTCTCATCCCACCATCGTTACCCCCCCCTTATTTACATGCAATTAGCGTAGGACCTGCTTTATCCACACGCACTTCATGTAGGGCTGACCTTATTTACACGTTACTTCCTTATTTACATGTTATTAATGTGGGGCCTACTTAATTTGTGTCCTTTTAGTCCAGCATGCTCAGCGCTTCCAGCAGCCCCTGCCCTTCTCCCTAGGGCCTGAAAGGGGCGTGGCCAAAGGGGTGAGGCCACGCCCCCCCAGCCCCTCCTCCTCCCTCCCCGTCTTTGCTCACCTGGGCCTGCAGGGGGCGCAGCTGCGCCTGGAGCTTCCCATTGGATGCGGCCAGAGCCCGGAGCTGGATCCAGCGACGGGACTGGAAGGGATGGAGGGGGGGACACAAGGAAATGAGGGACCCCAAAGCCATGGGAGGGACCCAAATACCCCCCAAGACCCCCAAACACCTTAAATATCGCCCCATATTTCCCCACAAGCCTCTCCCTTAACCCCAAACCCATTCATAACCCCCAGATCCCCCTCCCAGCACCGCTGAACCCCCAAAATTCCCCCTAAAGCCCCAAACTCCCCCATGTCATCCCCTATAGACCCAAAATCCCCCTCCAGGACCCCCAGATATCCCTCATCCCTCCCAAAAAGCGGCGCTGGGACCCTTTAGGGACCCCAACCCCTCCCCATAACCATCAAATTCCACTTCCCAGACCCCCCCAAGCCCATCAGGACCCCCCCAAATCCCCACATTCCCCCGTTGGCACCCACCAGCCGCTGCTTCCCCTCCTGCAGCTGCCTCCTCAGTGGCCCCAGGGCAGTTTCTGGGGAGTCCATGGGGCTGCCCCGTAGCTCTGGGCCCTGCTGGATCTGGGCCCCCCGAGCCCCTGAGAGCCCCGTGGCCTCCAGCATCAACCTGCTGGCAAGGGGGGCCCCAAAGCCAAACGTTGAGGGGAGTTTGGGGGGCCCAAAGGGGTCCAGATCCCATTTTGGGGACCCCAAAAGGGCTGCAGGGACCATGGAGGTTGGGGGGGGCACCCCAAAAGGTCTCAGCACTGGGTTTAGGGAGGGGGGCTTTAAGGACCCCTATGAGCCCAGCACCCACTTCAGAAGGAAACCCAGGGGGGTTTAAAGTATAGAGGGGGTCCCTAAAGGGTTCTGGGGTTCAGGAGTGGGGAGGAAAAGATCATGGGGGAGGGCCCAGGGGCAGTTTTGGGGTGCAGGGGGGGAAACCGGGCTGCAGGATGTATTCGGGGGGGTCCTTGAGAGGGTTTTGGGTGCATGGGGGAATCCATAGGGTGGTTTTGGGGTGCAGAGGGGGGTTGTTTTGGGGTGCACAGTGGGTGCTTTTGGGGTGCAGGGGGTTGTTTTGGGGTGCAGTGGGGGTAGATTTGGGGTGCAGAGGTGTGTTTTGGGGTGCAGGGGGGCGGTTTTGGGGTGCCGTGGGGCTTCTGGGATGCATGGGGGTGGTTTTAGGGTGCAGGGGTTGTGTTTTGGTGTGCAGGGGGCATGGTTTTGGGGTGCGGGGGGGGCGTTTTGGGATGCAGGGGGTTGTTTTGAGGTGCAGGGGGGATGGTTTTGGAGTGCAGAGGGGGTGTTTTCGGATGCAGGGGGGATGGTTTTGGGGTGCAGGGGGGTGTTTTGCTCCCTGTGGGACCCCCCAAAACCCCACAGAGCCCCCCCAAAACCCTCTAACGCTCCCCACCCTGCCCCCCAAACCTGAATCTCCTTGAGGTGCTGGTACCTGAGCCCCGAGTTAAGGAGGAAACCTGGGGGGGGGGGGGGTTAAAGGAGGGGTTGGGGGGGGGGGGGAGGATCATGGGAGGGAACTGGGGGTTCCTGGGGATCCCAATGGGATTTGGAGGGGTCCTAAAGGAATTTGGGCTCCTGTGCATGGATCTGGGAGAAGAAAAGGGGTTGGGGGGGGTCACAAGGGGGAATTGGGGGGTGCTGGGGGGTTGTTGGGATCCCAATGGAATTTTGGGGGGTCCTAACAGGCAAAGGGGTTTGGGGGGGTCCTGAGGGGTTTTGGAGGCTCCCCAATGAGCTTGGGTGTCCCCCCCCACACTTTGGGGTGCAGCGGATACCACAGCAGGTTCCCTTTGATCTTCTTCACATTCCATTTTAGGGACCGATCCGAGGTTTGGGGTCCCTCCAGATGTTGCAGTTCCTCCCCCCCAGATGTTGGGGTGCCCCCCTCACCGCGGGTGCCGCACGTGGCCCATGATGTACTCCCGGATGGGGGCACAGGGCCCCGTGCACAGCCTGGAGGTGGGGGGGAGACAAAGAGAGGGGGTCAGGAGCACCCCAACCCCCCCAGGACCCCAAAAGCCCCCACTGGGGGGTCCCGCGGGCTCCAACCTGCGCAGCTCGGGATCGGAGGGGAGCTCCAGCTCCGCCATGATGGGCGAAATTGGCGGGAACTGGACGGGACCAAACTGGGGCGGGCGCGGGGGGGGGGGGGGGGGGGGGGGGCGGGGCCCGGGCCCGATCCTGGCCCCTGCGCGCCCCCCGCAGCCCACTCCCCCCCCCCCCCCGCGTCACGTGGTCATCACCCAGCACCGCCTCCTGCCCCACCCCCGCGGGCTCTTCGCCCTCCAGGTCACCTCGGGTCACGTGGGGCGGGGCCTCGGCACCCCCCGCACTATAGGGGTGCCCCATAACTTTGAGGGGGGCACAGAGGGGGTGCCCCATAACTTGGGCGGCTCCATAGGGGGGACCCAGACCCCGCCCCATAACTTGGGGGGCTCCATAGGGGACTTCCAGAGCCTGCCCCATACCTTGGGGGCTACAAAGGGGGCGCCCCATAACTTGGGGGTCCCAGTGCCCGCCCCCCAACACCCCATAGCGCGGGTCCTGGCCGCCCGCTTGGGGGCGCTGTTGCACCGGGCCCCGGTGCTGCTACGGGAGCGGCGCCGCGCGGTGCTGGGGGCGCTGCTCTGTGGGGGGGGCACCGGGGCTTCCCCCCCGGCTCTCGCCGCTGCTTCGGGGGCACCGGGAATCGAACCGGGGACCTCGGGACCCGAACCCGGGAGCTCGGGGCTCGAACCCAGGGTCCCTGGAGCCTCAATGGGAGCCGCAACCGGATGCGCGGCGGGACCGGGGCATCCCCAGCCCCATCTTTGGATCCAGTGCGGAGCAGTGGGAAGTGAGTTGGGAATGGGGGTAACGGGTGGCATTGGGGGCAATGGGTAATAGGGTTAATGGTGGGGCAATGGGGTAACATGGGCAATGGGGGGCAATGGGGGGCATTGGGGGTAATGGGCAATGGGGGTAATGGGGAGGGCAAAGGGGGTAATGGGGGCCAATAGGGTCAATGGAGACAATGGGGGGCAATGGTGGGCAATGGTGTCTCTCCCCCCCACCCCAGAGCCCCCCCTCCTGGAGCCCAGTTCTGCTCTTCCAGCCCCATGGAATTCCGTGTCCGCGCTCCCCCCTACAACCGGATCCGGACCTGGATCCGTGTCCATGTGTGGAGCATCCGGATCTGGATCCAGATCCCATAGGATCTGCTCCCAAGCACCAGGAGCTGTGATGCCAATGGGATCCCGTGCTCCCAGATGATCCAAGGCTCTGGAATGAGGCAGAGCTGCAGCACGAGCCGGTGCTTTGGGGTTGGCTTGGGCTGTTTTAGGGGTGGTTTTGGGTGTTTTGGTGTGTTTTTTTCCTCTTTTTGGCCTGTTTTGGGGCTGTTTTGGGGCTCTGAGCCTGTATCCCATAGGAGAAGCAGGACAAGGTGTTTTTGGGGTGGTTTTAGGGTGGTTTGGGGTTGTTTTGGGGGTGGTTTTGAATAGTTTTTGGTTGTTTTTGTACTTTTTTGAGCCTGTTTTGGGGTTCTCAACTTGTGTCCCACAGGAGAAGCAGGACAAGGTGGTTTTGGGGTGGTTTTGGTGTGGTTTTGTCCAGTTTTGGGGCTCTGAGCTGTGTCCCATAGGAGAAGCAGGACAAGGTGGTTTTGGGGTGGTTTTGGCCCATTTTGGGGGTTGTTTGGGGTGTTTTGGCCTGCTTTTCTCCTGTTTTTCTCCTGTTTTGGGGCTCTGACCCTGTATCCCATTGGAGAAGCAGGACAAGGTGGTTTTGGGGTGGTTTGGGGGTGTTTTGGGGTTTGCTTTGGGTGTTTTGGCCCGTTTTTGGCCTGTTTTGGGTCTCTTTTGGGTCTCTTTTGAGCCTCTCACCCTGTATCCCGTAGAAGAAGCAGGACAAGGTGGTTTTGGCCTGTTTTGGGTCTTTTTTGGGGCTTTGGCCCTGTATCCCATAGGAGAAGCAGGAGAAGGTGATTTTGGGGTGGTTTTAGGGTGGTTTGGCCTTGTTTTGGGTCTGTTTTGGGTCTGTTTTGGATCTGTTTTGGGGTTCTCAGCCTGTATCGTCTAGAAGCAGGACAAGGTGGTTTTGGGGTGTTTTGGGTTATTTTTGGCCTGTTTTTGGTCTTTTTGGGGGCTTTGACCCTGTATCCCATAGGAAAAGCAGGAGAAGGTGATTTTGGGGTGGTTTTGGGGTGGTTTGGCCTTGGTTTTGCCTGGTTTTGGCCTGTTTTGGGTCTGTTTGGGGGCTCTGACCCTGTATCCCACAGGAGAAGCAGGACCAGAGTTTTTTGGGGTTGTTTTGGGTTGTTTTGGGTCTGTTTTGTGGCTGATTTTGCTGTTTTTGTCTTGTTTTGGGTCTGTTTTGAGGCTCTGACCCTGTATTTATTTTCAAGAAGGGGAAAATGGATGACCCGGGGAATTACAGAGCAGTCAGTCTCACCTCTGTGCCTGGCAACATCTTGGAGCAGATTCTCCTGGAAGGCATGCTAAGGCACATGAAAATCAACAAGGTGCTTGGTGACAGCCAGCATGGCTTCACTGAGGGGAAATCCTGCCTGACCAATTTGGTGGCCTTCTATGATGGGGCTACAGAACTGATGGACAGGGGTAGAGCAGTTGATGGCATCTACCTGGACTTGTGCAAAGCGTTCGACACTGTCCCACACGATATCCTTGTCTCTAAATAGGAGAGACATCAATTTGATGGATGGACCACTCGGTGGATAAAGAACTGGCTGGATGGCTGCACACAAAGAGTTGTGGTCAATGGCTCAATGTCCGGCTGGAGACCAGCAACGACTGGTGTCCCTCAGGGATCGGTGTTGGGACCGGTCTTGTTCAACATCTTCGTCGCTGACATGGACAGTGGGATTGAGCGCGCCCTCAGCAAGTTTGCCGATGACACCGAGCTGTGTGGTTGGGTTGATACCCTGGAGGGAAGGAATGCCATCCAGAGGGACCTCGACACGCTTGTGAGGTGGGCTGATGCCAACCTCATGGAGTTTAACCATGCCAAGTGCAAGGTCCTACACCTGGGTGGGAGCAATCCCAGGCACAGCTGCAGGTTGGGCAGAGAAGAGATTCAGAGCAGCCCTGTGGAGAAGGACTTGGGGGTGTTGGTCGATGAGAAAATAAACATGAGCCGGCTTCAGTGTGCGCTTGCAGCCCAGAAAGCAACCGTATCCTGGGCTGCATTAAAAGGATCGTGACCAACAGGTCGAAGGAAGTGATCCTGCCCCTCTACTCTGCTCTTGTGAGACCTCACCTGGAGCATTGTGTGCAGTTCTGGTGTCCTCAACATAAAAAGGACATGGAACTGTTGGAACAAGTCCAGAGGAGGCCACGAGGATGATCAGGGGCTGGAGCACCTCCTGTATGAAGACAGGCTGAGGAAGTTGGGGCTGTTCAGCCTGGAGAAGAGAAGGCTGCGTGGAGACTCTACTTTTCATCACTGAAAAACTACCTCCTAATTTGCTCACGTAGGGACATGCTCTGGATGGAAAACAACTGTCAGAGCAGTGAGCACTGGCTGGGCTGTCAGGTGCAGAGGGTGATGGGTTCTACTCTGCAGGAGCCTGGGGACTGCCACAGGGGTTTGTCTCCTTTATCTGTCTAAACGGAACCAAAGGAGAACACCCTGGTGTGCAGGGACAATCCCACGGTACCTGAACAATAGAAGCAGGGCAGGAACAGAGACATGGACCAATTTCAACCAAAGCTCCAGAGCATCAGGAAAGCTGGTGATGAGGAGGCAGATTCAAGACCAAGCCAAGTCAGGTCGAGTCAATCCCTTGTTCAGGATCAGGTGAAAAAATTGCGAGGAAGATATAGGAGAAATCCTAGGTGACCACCAAAAGATTGCATAGGTGTGCTGAACTCCTACTAAACTGGAAACCAGAACTGCTCTAGTAAAGCTCAATCTGCCTGTTCTGAGCTTAAATAGAGATGGGGGAAACAACAGGAAGAGAGTGGGGATGGAGCCCCAGCTGAGGCTGCTCAGGGGGATAAAGGCCTATTAGTTAATTCTGGGACAAATCCTCTCTGCCTCAAAATGCCTGTTTTTCACCCTTGAATACAGTGGAAGTCCAGAGGCACCAGCTCAGCTGTTGGACATCCCAGTACTACATGTGGGTAACCCCATTTGGGCTGGAAAACTGTCCCTCCACAGAGGGACATCAGCAGCTTCAGAGGTGGAGTCACTTCTTCATGTCCCATTTGAGTTTGAGGACCGTGTGCAAGATCTGGAATGTCTCTAAACCCATTTTCATTGTGTCAATATGTTCAGACCAAAACATTTGCATGGTCCACAAGTATGTAGGAAGCATCCTATGAGCTACTCATTACTGCTGCTGTGCAGCTGTGCTCAGGCATGGCTCACCCACTCCATGTCTCTCAGATGCTCAAGCACCACAATGCCTTTCAGAGCTGATTTCATACTTTTTGCTTTTCCTTCTCTTTGTTTTCCTCTGGGAAAGCATGAGCAGCCCTGGAGGCTTCCTCCCAGGAGAGCACATGCAACTGTATTTACAGCCCTGTGGTAAAGCTGTGTCAGAAAGCAACCTTACCAATGTGGGTTTTCTTTATAATAATATGGAGCAACGTCTGATGCAGGTTGTGTTTCTTTTGCAAAGGCAGCTTAAGCCAGATACATTGATTTATTCAAGAGTTAAATGAGGATGAATCTTATTCTGTTATACAGAAATGCAACAGTTCAGACTGTCAGCAGAATATAGTCACTAACAAATCAGCCTTTAGAATCAGCTTGTTATAACAGCAACTGTTTTTTAAAGCAAGAAACTGAATGCCCATAGGTTTAGGATGCTTTATCATGCTGGAGCTCAGGAAGGTATAAATCATGAGTTTAACAAAGTCAATGTTATGTGTTGTTAATGATCTCAAATAGTTTGTTAAATGTGATTTGGTGACTGGAATGACAATCAAAAGCCAAAGAAAAGTGTCTGGAAGTCATGCATGTGTAAGCTGGGCTTTCACTGAGACTGAGAAATTCTCTTGCTTCACGTTTACGTGCAATCCTATGAGGATCCTCTGAGGTGTCTTCTGACACAAATTTCCTTCAAACTGAAAGTGAATAAAGATCTGATTCTTTGCTGAAACCTGAAAACACACCTGCTTGACTAAAGCCAGTGTTAATTGTCCCAGCATAGAAAAATAAAAATGCCATTTACTGCTTCAATGAACTACCTGTTCTTTTCTGATTACCTCATCTGAAAAACATAATATATGCATATAATTTTGGTTAGAAAATATATTAGAATAATCTGATGTGTGGCAGGTATAGTGGTCATTGATTGGAGATAGATGTGGTCCAGATCTGAATCTCCATTTTTGATCAGTTTGATGTTTCTCTTCCTTTTGCCTCAGCAGGGACCACCTGGTCATGAGAGGAAATCACACCCAGATTGACTTCATCCTGTTGGGAATTACAGACAGCCCATGTCTGCAGACCCCTCTTTTTGTCTTGTTTCTATTGATTTACATTGTCACTATTTTGGGGAACGTTGGCATTATCATCTTGGTTCGGGTGTCTCCCAGCCTCCACACCCCCATGTACTTCTTCCTCACCCATTTTGCCTTCACTGACATCTGCTATTCCACAGTCATCTCCCCCAGGATGCTGGCAGACCTGTTATCAGAGGACAAAACCATTTCTTTCACTGCCTGCATGATGCAGTTCCTCACCTTTGCTTTCTTTGCTGCTATTGAGTGTCACCTCCTGGCCATGATGGCCTATGACCGGCACGTTGCTATCTGCCAGCCCCTGCTTTATGTGACCATCATCTCCAGCCGTGTCTGCTGGCAGCTGGTAGCATCATCCTACCTATTTGCCTTCCTCACTGCCATCACCTACACTTGGTGCACGTTTGGAGGTTCCTTCTGTGGTCCCAACCGCATTGACCACTTCTTCTGCGAGCTTTTCCCTGTGCTAAAGCTCGTGTGCTCTGACACCCACAGCAGTGAGATGGTCATCTTTGCCTTCGTCACCATCAATGCGGTGTTTGCAAGTGTGGTCATTTTTCTCTCCTACATCTCTATCCTGCGCACCGTGCTGAGGATGTGCTCAGCACAGAGCAGGGCCAGAGCCTTCCACACCTGTGCCTCCCATTTGATGGCTGTTTCCATGTACTTTGGGACAGGATTCTTCATGTACCTACAACCTCCTTCTAGCCACAGGAGCCTGGATAAGGTGGCCTCCATCTTCTATGCTGTGCTCATCCCCATGCTCAACCCCTTCATCTACAGCCTGAGGAACAGGGAGGTGAAGCGGTCTCTGGTGAAATGCGGGAGGAGGATTTTCAGCTGCTGGCAACACAGAAGCTTTCTGTCATCCAGGACATGAACAGTTCATCTCAAGTGAGAAAGCCTATGGGGCACTAAAACAATGGAATTTTTCCCAATAATCCCCATGATTTGATGTAGATCCTTCCATGCTTCCTGCACAAAACTCAATTACAGTTTTTAATGAGATATAGATCCCCAAATCCCAATTTCCTTCCTTGGAAGGAAACCAAAAGGAGAGGAACCTCATACTTCATTTCACTTCATAGTTAGCAGCCTGTAGGAAGAAATTACCCTCAATTATCCCAGGCCTCTTTTCCTCACAGGAAACACCAATCAGCTTTATTCAGTTATAGCTTTTGTCACTGATAAATATCTATTTTTCTTGCAAGATTCTTGACCTTGTCCCTCAGCTCCAATAAAATTCCTCACTCTTACCTGTGAGCTCTTTATTAAAGCTGCTGGGGTGGGAGGGAAGAGGAAGTGTAGTTTTACATTTGCTTGTTGAAAAAGAGTCAGAGAAAAGGTTTCAAAAGATTCATTGCATTTGTTTGTGCCTTTCAAGGAACAGAAGCTGGTGGGAATCAAGATCTCAAGCTGCGCCTTTGAATGTTAAGGGGAATCCCTCCCCAGGCTGCAGCTTCATAGGAGATTTCATTTAAAGGAAAAAGTTATAGACAATATAATTCATAATGGAGGATGATGAACTGTGCTGAGACCACCCAGTGTTAGGGACATTTCGGGCACATCAAGATCTCCTCCCATTCATTTTAAGTGGTGTTTTACATTCATCTGAAATAACCTTTTACCTAAATGGTGAGAGAAATGGAATTCCACTTGGAGATAAGCACCCATATCCCATGTCCATGCCCTACTCATGCTCAAGCACACCGCGAAAACCAAATTGTCTATTTCACATTAGAATTAACTTTGTAGGAAGCTTCCATAAATGAAAGAACAAAGAATTGATGGTAAGTGAGAGCTGTCTGGGTCTCAATAAAGCCAAAACACACTGATGGGGAAAGTATCTTTCCCTTACCTGCTGTGAGTGGCAATTAACTGATATTGGGAAAGTATATGGATGGTGAACAGAATTTTTATGTGCTCAGAAAAACAACAGTATGAAAGCATACACTGTCATAGGTGTGGGGGCAACGTGGCTTTGACCTGCAGTCAATGAAGGAGCCAGAATCTGTATCATTAAATGCTAAAGGGCTTGGCACCTTGGATATCAGAGGGCTTCCTTCAAAATCTTCACCATATCTTGTTTTCTTCCATTTTGTTGGATATTTTGGCTTACACTATACATATAGAATCATAGAGCCACAGAAAGCCCAGGCTGGGCCTCAAAAGATCATCTGGTCTGAGCTTCTGTGAAAACAGGAGTCTAGATGAGCAGTGTCCTGTGTAGGGCTCATCGCTGCTTGATGAATTAGCCCACTCTGGTGTCCTTATTTCCTCTTGTGTTTAAGAAAGTTTCCATTTCAGAGACAACTGAAATGCTCAAACATTTACCCAGACTGGATGATACTTCACTAATAGAGCTCTAGATTGCCATAGTCTTGTGTGGAGGAAACTGCTCAGTGAGCTGGCAATAGAAACCTCAGTTTAACATGCCGGGGAGGCAGCATGGTGAATTCCAGCAACACAAGAAACAGGCTTGAGGTTTTGGAAATACATTTCATACTGAGAGCATCATTGTACGAATTCTGTTTCAATCTTTGCAGAGAAGGGATCTATAAAATGCAGCCACCCCTGGCTGTAGACACAAACTTCCCACATCAAATACATGATGGGGGTCCTCTGCATAAATGGTTCTGATACCTCAAATAGCAAGCACCTTTTTGGTAGGAAGAGCTGGACATGGGTCTCTTTGTCCTGTGCTTCAGGTGCTGTTAGATCAGCCTAAATGTTTTGGAGAAGAATATTGTTTTTTCTGGAGATGATTCAAAACCTGGCCTCTATTGACATGAACATTAAAGATGATATTCATATGACAGCCTTGTTAACCTAACAATTAGTTAGCAATTCTCATCTTTAGATACCATATAGTCCCTTCAGATCATCCAGTCCCAACCCCCTGCCACGAGCAGGGACACCTTCCACTACAGCAGCTTGCTCCAAGCCCCTGTGTCCAACCTGCCCTTGAACACTGCCAGGGATGGAGCATTTACCACTGCTTTGGGTAACCAGAAGTCATGAAGTAACGTGTGTCTGTTCCTGAGCTGTCCCAGTTATTTCTTCACTATGATGACTGCACCACACAGACATAATTCCATAGTCCTAGACCATTATCCCAGTGAAACATTCACATGAGCATGGGTAGGTGGATCAGATTGGATGAACCATGTCAGGAAGCATAAAGGCATCTGGGACTGACTTCAGTTGCCTGAACATTGACTATTAACACCCTGGAGATGCCCCTGGGGCTCACTCTGAGCTTTCAGATGTTGCTCCAGAATGACCCAACCCTTCTGAAGGTTGCAGGATGTACATGTCAAGTGCATGGCAATGTCCTGGGCCCTTCAGGACAGAGCAAATGGCACCACATTTCTATATAAGGGAGACCAAACCTGACCTGGGGCATTTCACTGCATCTGTCTCCTTCCCTTCAACTTAAATGATAGTTTTCCCCACCACTTCTAGGAAAACATGCAAAGAAAGTGGTTTCTTAGTCCTTCAATTATCTTATATGTTTTCCCCCTATATGAAGTTTTAGTCCAACTGAAAGGAAAACTAAAATACCTCTTTTAAGAGTGTTGGGATGAGGGATTAGGAGATCTGAAGTAGTTTCACCTTCTTCGAATTTAGATAATTAAAAGCTGAGTCATTAAATCACAGTTTTGTGTCTCCATCTGTGCTCAGTGAAGGTGTGTTTCTGTATCTCTAGTATTTGTTCAGATAAAAAGAGCAGTTTCAAGAGTTCAAGTTGGAAGACACACACACACAGAGTGTCCTCCCCTCACTGTGTTTCCATCCCCATCAGAGGCTGGGGTCAGGCTGCATGAACTGGGCTCCTTTTAGACTCATTGAATGAACCAGGTTGGAAAAGCCCTTCAAGCTCATCCAGTCAAACCCTTACAACAGCACTGCCAAGGCCACCACTAACCCATGGCACTGAGGGCCTTGTCTATAGGGTTTGTGAACACTTGCAGGGCCGGTGCCTGCAGCCCTGCCCTGGGCAGCCTGTTCCAATGCCTGAGCACCCTCTGGGGCAGGAATTGTTCCTCAGCTCCATCTAAACCTGCCCTGGTGCATCTTGAGGCCGTTTCCTCTTGTCCTGTCTTTTGGATTAAAACAAACTGAAAATAGTTTTGAGGGGGCAACTGATGCAGTTTGACCTCTAGGAGGCCTTCAGATCCTGACCGGAATTAGTTTAATCCAGAGAAAGCTATTCTGAGATGCATATACATGTCCTTCTGATGTTCAGACCTGCTCTGGACCACATCCATCCTCACCAGCTGTCCTAGGATGTGATAAAACATCCTTTTATTCCCAACCACCCTAGAAGGGTCCTGACTATCTCATAACTAGACAATGAATTTTAGATGTTGAGTCAGGTGACCCATGCTTATTCTCCAATCCCAAATTCATAATGGTAGGAAAATCACATTTATGAAAGCCAGTCAGACATGGAGGATGGATGTAGTGGACTACAACTTGCCTCAGTTTAACAGTTTAAGAACATTTTTAACAGGTAAAGAACTAAAGAGAGACACAAATAAATCCATCCCAAGACAACTAATAACAAGAAATTCAATGTATGAAGTGTCCTTGAGGAGGCTGAAAAGTGAAGAGAAATGCAATGAGCCTCCCCAGCTCCCTTTATTAGGGGTCAAAAGTAGGAAGGGACAAAGCACCCCATTAGCAAGAACCACATGATCTGCACATGTCATGAAGACAGGGATGTGTCTTTAAGGGGAGAGTAGGACCAAGCTTGCATGGGCACAGAAAGCCCTCCAGCAGGCCCAAAATCCAGGCTTTCACAATACAAGCACTCACAGCTATTTCCATCACAAGTGATGCTGCTCACTTTGCCAAAGCAAGAAGTGGTCCTTGGGGACCAAGCACCCTTCCAGGAGTCATCAGCTTTAACAAGACCTTCTGGGGTTTACCAAGGAAGTTTCCTCATCACCACAAAAGCTTCTCAGAAAACTTGGATGTGACTTCCCTCATTCTTCATAACAAGCCATCAGAGATTAATTAGCTGGGGATAACAAGAAAGAAACTTTCTTCTTTGTTACCAACAAAGTTCACTTCTACAGCTGCCTTGCTTGACAGAGATGGCTCATGTCCAAAGCCAGTGAGTTGGAGGGTCAGTGTGTTGGCATGTTTGTGTATTAAGGACAATTTCATGGGCCTGGATCATAGAATCCCAGCCTGGTTTGTGTTGAAAGGGACCTTAAAGCTCCTCCAGCTCCAACCCCAACACCTTCCACTGGAGCAGCTTGCTCCAAGCCCCTGTGTCCAACCTGGCCTTGAACACTGCCAGGGATGGGGCAGCCACAGCTTCTCTGGGCACCCTGTGCCAGCACCTCAGCACCCTCACAGGGAAGAGCTTCTGCCTAAGAGCTCATCTCAGTCTCCCCTCGGGCAGGTTAAAGCCATTCCCCTTGGCCTGTTCCTGCAGGCACCTGTCCTAAGCCCCTCTCCATGTTTCCTGAAACCCCTTTAGGCACAGGTTTATGGGGAAAAGTTCCTTTCTTATGGCTCTGAAAAGAGCAAACCAACACTAGTATCTTCTAGGCAATAATTTCCTATCCATCCATGCAGAATAGAAACCCCTCATCAGGAAGTTAATATCTGCTATTAGCAACCTTTATAAAAGCAAACACACAGCCAGGACACTGCCTACCTCCATTTTGCTTTCCTATTCTGTCCAGGAAGTGATTTATGCATGCTGAGCTTTGAGGCTCTACTGCATTAGACATTATTGACCAAGAGAAATGATTGAGGACAGGTTGGATGGGGCTTGCAGCAACCTGCTCTACTGGAAGGTGTTTCTGCCTGTGGCAGGGGGCTGGAACTGGGTGAGCTTTAAGCTCCCTTCCAACCCAAACCATTCCATGGTTGTATGAAAAGCTGCTTTCACCTCCTCACTTTTGAGTGGGGTTTCTGAAGGACCCCAACACATCAGCACAGTGAGCTGATGTTTCCCATTACTTAAACTGACTCTTCAGGCTATGGCCTGTGTTTGCTCTGAACACAACCCACATTGTAGCTGTGTCTGCCCAGCACCCATCACTGCAAGTGGAGAGAACCATCCACTTTTTCCAGAAGAAATCCCTGATATGGATGTTTAAAATAGATCCAAGCTGAATCAAAGCCCCCAGATGCATCCTTGTCTCCATAAGGGGAACCTTCTGTGACTAATTCAGATGTGGAAACCTACAATTAGATACTACTGCTCCTTTGACCAATGTGACTCAACCATCAAACCCTGGAATGAGAAATCATGAGTAAGCTGCAGCTGGGATGGAAAATAAGCTTGGCCTGGATGGACAGATATAAGTTAATGAAGAAGTGATAGGGTAGCTCCGGACAACACTGAGAGTCTTTGAGCCATGAAATAGGTTGGACATGTCTGGATACAACATATGGCCAGAAGCATGGAGCATCTGTGTCATCAGCACCAGATGGCATCCAAGGAAAATCCAACCCTGCTCAGACAGTGCCTTGAAAGGCTGTTCCTGCACCAAGTTGGGTGACTGCTTATCACAGGGGATGAAATTTCACTTTGCTCCTAGGTCAGCATGGTGGCAGCTTTCCATGGACCCCAGATGCAGGCCCTTCTGTGTCTAATCCAGAGGAAAGCAAGACACCCAGATACATCCTATGGAGGAAATAATTATGTTTCCTATGAGGAAATAAGTAGATGGGCACATGAAGCTGAGAGCTGGTCTTCATAAGGTTCCCCACCACCATGCTGATGGAGATGAGTAAAACAGTCACAAAGAGCAGCTTCTACACGTTGGGGAAGCCCAAGAGGACAAACGTGGTCACACTCAAGTGCTTTCCTCCAGCCACTCTCTTGGCAGCAGGAGACAAAGAAACATGGGAAGAGGTTGAATCACTTCTCCCAGCTCACAGGAACACACAGTGCATGAGGTTAATGCAGGATTTGGGGTTTCCTTTAGGACTGCACCCAATTCCTGGGAGAGAAAACCATGATGGTTGAAGGTCCTAAATAATATATTAAAAATAATACCTTGATAAAATAATAGGCAATAGTTCCTATATGGAAACAAATAATCTTAAAGCTTAAATCCTAAAGCTGTGGCTGCTCTGTTATGGAAAGAATTGGTCCTGCAAAACATAAGCATCTTCCCATGAGCATCCAAATTCTTTTTAAGAAGGAGGCTTGTTTGGGATGATTTCTTTGCTGTCTGTGGGAGTTGTTCTTATTTAAGGACAAGTAAATACAATAATATCATGCCTTAATCTGCCACAAGAATTAGTGTTGCATTAAATAGATAAGAAATCAAATTGGAGTGATTTTCTGACTCTGTAGTGATGTTTGAGTCAATTAGAGACCAGAATCCCTGAATGCAATTCCATGTACTTGTAGCTTCAAGGGAAAAACCAACCCCTTCTCATCTGAATTATTCTTGCATATATTTCTTCCTCTGTTCTTACTTATATTTAAAGAACATGTGTGTATATATAGATGTACACGAGATGACTGCTGTTCATGTTAACCTGAAATATGCAGGCCTTAAAAAGATGAGATGACCTTCAAATAAACATGTTGCTTGTTGAGAAATGAGCATTCCTCCTCCTTCCCCTACCACTTCACTCTTTCCATCAGCCCCTTTTCAAGCAAGATGACCATTTCTTCAGCACAATTCATCTTCTCCCTCCACCTTTCCCAAAGCAGCTTTTACTTCCCCATTCCCCAGCCTGTGCTCAGATGTTCATTGCACAAAGTCCCTTGACTCACCACCAATGCTCTTCTCATGTTGCTGGTGGGTGCCTTTGCTGCAAGGACACATTGATGGCTCATTTCAACTCAGTGGACACCACAACCACCTTGTCCCTCTCTGCTAAACTGCCTCCCCCCCCCCAGCCTGTCATGCTGCTTAGAGCAAGTCTTCCCCATGGGCAGGACTCAGCATTTTCCCTTTTTGAAGTCTGTCTGATTCCACCTGCCCATTTTGGACCCAAATTTTGCCTTGGAAATGCTATTTTACATTATATGCCTCAAGCTTTAAATATCCTCAGGATGGCTCTTTGATGCTTGCAAAAGGAAGAAACAAAACCAAGAGTGGGACTTGTTCCTTGTACAGAAAAGCAGCTGACAGCAGACAGGGCTTTGCTAAAGCTTTAACACCTTCAAAGGGGTTCAGAAGATCCAGCTGAAGTTGTCTACAGCCACCTCAGGCAGGAGGATGAAGGCAGCTGCTGTTTCCCATTGCTAATGGCTCACACACTCAATGGCCATCTCCTCATCCTCATTCTTCTCCTTCACCTTGTTTAGTACTTATATAACTAAGTTAGAGCCACATAAACAGTAGACATCTCAAACACACACCTTGCATCTAATAACACCCAAACCAGCCTCTCTCAATACCACAGCTTGTCTAAACAGTGCAAAACATCACCCATCCCACATCAAATACCCACATCTTATCACACACAGAAGCATCCTTTTCTCTGTGGTCTCTGCTTTAGACACACAACTGCAAGACCAGTACTGCCAATGGGTCTGTCTGTCCTTGCTCAACCCAACCTTCCCTTTCTCTCTTTCAAGATCTGGGATACGCAAATTGCTCTTTCTTGAGTTCAAACTATCATAAATCAGAATCACAGAACAGATTGGGTTGAAGGGACCTTAAAGATCATCCAGCTCCAAGCCCAACACCTGCCACTAGAGGAGCTTGCTCCAAGCCCCTCTGTCCAACCTGGCCTTGAACACTGCCAGGGATGGGGCAGCCACAGCTTCTCTGGGCACCCTGTGCCAGCGCCTCAGCACCCTCCCAGGGAAGAGCTTCTGCCTAAGAGCTCATCTCAATCCACCCCCATGTCTTTCCAAGCCATGAACAGTGATAAAGGCAGACACAGAAATGAACTCACCAGTGTTTGAAGAAGATATCCTTGCTTCTTCCACCACAACCTCACAAGGTTTCTTCCCTTCATGGTAGAAATGGTGAATAAAAGAAACCATTCTAATCTCTCTCAATTCTCATTAAAAAAAAAACAAACAAACCAAAAATAAGAGAAATATCCTAGTAACCAAATTCAAAAGGAGTAAGACCAAACCAAGACAGCTCTATTTCCAGTTAACCTGGAGACAAGAAAACAGCACTCAATGTTCCTGGTTCTTTCCATACATTTACACAACAGGGGGCATCACAACCTTAGCGCAGGATCTACACATTTGAAACCCTGATCTTCAAAACCTTTTCAACCAAAGGGAAAACCCATAATTCACTTGCTTCTGGGTCCCTTTTAACCTATCAGAATATTTGTCTCACCCAGCTGAAGCCACAGCTAATACTAAGAACCAAAAATGAGTGTATCTCCTTACCTATTTATGAGCCAAGGTCCCATTACAGCTAAGGAGACTCAGGCCAATGCAATCAGCAGAGCTCATTCAGATCTCTTCAGCTGGAGCAATGGAGGTGTCTGCCTTGCAGTGAGAGGCATGAAGCCCACCAAATCTCCCTCAACACTAAAGGGAGCTGATGGACCCAGTAAACACATAGAGGTGACATGGTGCATTCAAATGTAAGGAGATAAGTGCTTCCCTAAGGACATTTGAGGTGATTCCTAAATCCAGTCACTAAGTACCCAAAAAGGGGAGGTAGCTCCTACCCAGCATTTGCTCAGCTGCCTTTAAACCAGATTTAACTACAATGAAAGCAGCTCCACCTGAGAGTGGGGAGCTAAAGCCATTAGGAGCTCCTCAGCAGGAATGCCAGAAGCCAGGCACCTCATTGCCTGCTCATCATGACCCAGCAGGAAGATGCATTGCAATGCTGGCTGCTGCTTCTGCTTCCTGGAACATCATGTGGTGTTTGCTCTGCTCTCCTGGTCAGATGATAACCCCATTGAAGGCAGTGGCAGCCCTTAGACACAGCAAACCACTGGTTTCCTTAAACACACACAACAAGGAGCAAAAAGCTTTTGGGTTTGAGAGCAGCAGCTCCAATGTGAAGCCACAATGAGCAGAGCGATAGGGTTGTAGCCACAGACTTGTGTTTTTAAGACACTAAGAGCTCATGTTCCTGTTTAAACACTTGGTGATGGTGAAGGAGAGAGCAGCTGGACATAAAGTCATTGAATATAACCGGAGAATTATCAGGAAGCTTTGGGAACAAAGCAGGATTAAGCTGATTGATCCTGGGTGCCTGTTAGATGTGTTGTTAAGGAATCAGCAAACACTTTGATCCTGGCTTGATTCAATTCAATCATGGAGCTTCTCCCTCCAGCCTAGGTTATTATGTGTCTCTAGGATAGCCCTAAGGCTCAGCCATGGCTCCAGGTTTCACCATGGTCCTGGCAGTGGCTGCAGCTCTATGGGCTGAGGTAATGCACACAGTGCAGTATTTTGGGGTGGTTTATGTATACAATGTGTGTCCATCATCATTCAGCTCTCTGAGCAGGAAGGCAGCAGGAGAGGCGTTAGGGCAGGCAATGCCATTGCTCCAGGCTGCCATGGGCTGCCACGTAGGAGGTCTGAAGGCTGATGAGCAGCACCACAGTTCCTGTGCTCTGTTGTGACCATGGAGATCATGGCTTCTATTGCTGCCAACAGGGGAATGGAAAGCAAAGGTGTGGAGCAGTGGATGGGGATTCCTTGATAGTTTCTGCCCTTTGGTGTGGATTCATCACTATCACGTCTTAAAACGCTTTCAAAGCGCGTTCAGTCATAACACAAGTACCATATTTCACTTAAATTCTTGGCTGTCTAAAATGAAATGAGGTGAATGGTGCTGGAAATCATTTTGTACATCAAAACCTAATAATACTGACTGCATGGCATCACACTTATTTGCTATCATTTCTAAAAGCTGAAGGTGTTTTTGTCCTTTTCTTATTTTTGTTTTTCTTAAGGCTTTCAATGAATTTAACAACACTGTCTAGAAATGTAATTTGATTCAGTGCAACGATAGCCTCACTCTCAGTTTATTCTCATTTGCCAAGCAAAAGGGAGAGCAAAAAGGAAAAGAGCTTTAAGCTTCACCCCAGCACTGCCAAGGCCACCACTAACCCGTGGCACAGAGGGCCTTGTCCACACTTTGTGAGCACTTGCAGGGCCGGTGACTGCAGCTTTTGGGCAGCCTGTTCCAATGCATCCTCTGGTCTGTTCCTCAAGCTCCATCTAAACCTGCCCTGGTGCAGCTTGAGGCCGTCTCCTCTTGTCCCATCCCTTCTTCCTTGGGAGCAGAGAACAGTTTTATAATGGCTCCATCTTCCTGTCAGCAGGTGTAGAGCATTCAGGTCCACCTAAGATGAAGAGACTTGTAGTTGTCTACCTGAGCCTTGATTAGGTGAAATAAATGACTAATTAACCAATTAGGTGAAAATAACTATTAAATATATTTATCAAAGTTTAGAGAATGAAATTATTTGTATTCTCAGTCACCTCAACCAGTGCCACATAAGGCTGGGCAATGTCAGGTTATCCATACCAAAGCTGAGCAATCTACCCTCTACATTTCCATCTTCTGGAAATTTTGCTCAAGATCATTTTATTTTTGTGAGCCTCACAAGCCTCCTTCACCTCCTTATTCCTCAGGCTGTAGATCAAGGGGTTCAGCATGGGTGGCACCACAGTGTAGAGCACCACAGCCCATTTATCTCCTCCTCTTGAGCTGTTGTTTAAGTATGTAAAGAAGCATGCCCCATAGAAGATGCTGACAGTGGTGAGGTGGGAGGTGCAGGTGGAGAAGGCTTTGCGCTTGCCCTCAGCTGAATTGATGCTCAGGATGGTGGCGATGATGGCCACATAGGAGAGCAGGACAACCAGGCTGCTGGACACACCAAAGAGAGTTGCTGCAGTGGTCAGGATGATGTGGCTGAGGGTGGTGTCAGAGGTGGAGAGTGAGATGAGAGGGGAAATGTCACAGAAGAAGAGGCTGATGGCGCTGGAGCTGCAGAAGGACAGTTTGACAACACAAGCCCCACGAGGTACGAGGCAGTCACCAGCTGGAAACAGCACTTGGGGACATGACAAGGAGGTACAGCAGGGGATGGCAAATGGCCAATAGGCCATTGCAGCCAGCAGGAAGCATTCTATCCCAAAGATATCATGATGAGGACCTGAGCTACGCACGCAGCATAACAATGCTCTTCTTCTCTGACACCAAGCTAACCTGTGTTGATTAGTTTGGAGAACAAGTGTACCCAGAGGAGATGACCTCAGCTTCAGCTTTGGGCTCCCCAGAACATGGAATTCACATCCACTTTTGGAGCATTTCTGAGGTATTTAAAGCTCCATGAGGGCCTGGTTGACATTATCATGGCAGGTAGATAATGGGAGCTGGTACCAGCATGTCGTCAGGCGCCACAGGCAATGAAGCAGCTTTCCACCCATCTTCAATTCCTTTTGCTGGTCACAAGTTTGGCTGCTGGAAGACTAATCTGCCTGTTCTGAGCTTAAATAGAGACCCCCCAGCTGAGGCTGGTCAGGGGGATAAAGGCCTGTTAGTTCACCCTGGGATTTCCCTGCCTCAAAATGCATTGAATACAGTGGAAGTCCTGATGCACCCGCTCAGCTGCTGGACATCAGACACTACATGTGAATAACCCCATTTGGGCTGGAAAACTGGGTTCACCCTCCACAGAGGAGCATCAGCAGCTCCAGAGATGGAATCACTTGTTCTTCATGTTCCTTTTGAGGACTGTGTGCAAGATCTGGAATGTCTATAAACCCATTTTCATTGTGTCTGTATGTTCAGACCAAAACATTTGCATGGTCCACAAGTATGTAGGAAGCATCCTATGAACCCATGTGTAGCTGTTCTCAGGGATGGCTCACCCACACCATGTCTCTCAGATTCCCAAGCACCACAATGCCTTTCAGAGGTGATTTCACACCCTTTGCTTTTCCTTTCCTTTTGTTTTCCTCTGGTAAAGCATGAGCAGCCCTGGAGGCTTCCTCCCAGGAGAGCACAGGCAACTGTATTTACAGCCCCAGCACCACAAGCTGGGCTCTTGGAGTCTGGCAGGAGCTCACCTCTCTTCACATCAGGTGCTTAACAGAAGTGATGCTGACATGTAGATGTTCTCTGCTGCGTTGGAGATAAACCCTTGACTCCCATCACTTGATGGCAGAGGGGAGGCACAGGAGGTAATACCAACACAAGGCAGAGCCTCACCTGCGTTGAGGCCGTGTGCTTTTGTCTTCATGTTCTTGAGTCCTCTTAGGTAAAACTGTGTCAGAAAACAGCCTTACCAGTGTGGGTTTTCTTTATAAGGGGGAGTAATGTCTGATGCATGCTGTGTTTCTTTTGCATAGGCAGCTAAAACAAGATGCACTGATTTATTCAAGAGTTAAATGAAGATGACTCTTATTCTGTTATACAGAAATGCAACAGTTCAGATTGTCATCAGAATATAATCACTAACAAATGAGCCTTTGGAATCAGCCTGTTAGAACACAAATTCCTTTTTAAAGCAAGAAACTTAATGCCCATATGTTTAAGATGCTATAGCCTGCTGTAACTCAGAAGTGTATAAATCATGAATTTACCAATGTCAATGTTATTTGATGTAAATGATCTCAAATAGTTTTGTAAATGTGATTTGGTGACTGGAATGATAAGTAAAAGCCGAGGGAAAATGTCTGGAGGTCATTCATGTGTAAGAGGGGCTTTCACTGCACCTGACAATTTCTCTTGATCCACGATTACATGCAATCCTATGAGGTTCCTCTGAGGTGTCTTCTGATACAAATTTCCTTCAAATTGAAAGTGAATATAGATCTGAATCTTTGCTCAAACCTGAAAACACACGTGCCTGAGTAACTCCAGAGTTTTAACTATTCCACCACAGAAAAACAAAAATGCCCTTTTTTGCTTCAAGAAACTCCATGTTCTTTTCTGATTACCTCATCTGAAAAACATAAAATAGATATAATTTTGGTTAGAAAATAAAATGGAAAATTCTGTTTGCAGTTATTCTATGGCAGTTAAAATGGTTGGATTGGAGTTAGATATGGTCCAAATCTGAATGTCCATTTTTGATCAGTTTGATGTTTCTCTTCCTTTTGCCTCAGCAGCTAACACCTGGTCATGAGAGGAAATGACACGCAGACTAAATTTATCCTGTTGGGAATTACAGACAGCCCATGTGCCCAGGCTCCTCTTTTTGTCTTGTTTCTAGTGATTTACATTGTCACTCAGGTGGGGAACTTTGGCATTTTCACATTGGTTCGGGTGTCTCCCAGCCTCCACACCCCCATGTACTTCTTCCTCGCCCATTTTGCCTTCACTGACATCTGCTATTCCACAGTCATCTCCCCCAGGATGCTGGCAGACCTGTTATCAGAGGACAAAACCATTTCTTTCACTGGCTGCATGATGCAGTTCCTCACCTTTGCTTTCTTTGCTACTATTGAGTGTCATCTCCTGGCCATGATGGCCTACGACCGGCACGTTGCTATCTGCCAGCCCCTGCTTTATGTGACCATCATCTCCAACCGCGTCTGCTGGCAGCTGATAGCATCATCCTACCTCTTTGCCTTCCTCAGTGCCATCGTCTACACGTGGTGCACGTTTGGAGGTTCCTTCTGTGGTCCCAACCGCATCGACCACTTCTTCTGTGATGTTGTCCCTGTTCTAAAGCTCGTGTGCTCCGACACCCACAGCAGCGAGATGGTCATCTTTGCCTTTGTCACCATCAACGTGGTGGGCACGAGCATGATCATTTTGCTCTCCTACATCTCTATTCTCTGTACTGTGCTGAGGGTGTGCTCAGCACAGAGCAGGGCCAGAGCCTTCCACACCTGTGCCTCCCATTTGATGGCTGTTTCCTTGTTCTTTGGGACATCATTCTTCATGTACCTACAACCTCCATCTAGCCACAGGAGCCTGGATAAGGTGGCCTCCATCATCTACACAATGGTCACCCCCATGCTCAACCCATTCATCTACAGCCTGAGGAACAAGGAGGTGAAGGGGGCTCTGCTGAAGTGCGGGAGAACATTCTTCAGCCACTGGCAACATAGAAGAGTTTTGTCATCTGGGACATGAACAGTTCATGTGCAGTGTGAAAGCCAATGGGGCACTGAAATATTGAGGTTTTCCACTGATACTCATGACTTTACGGAAGTTCTTCCACAGTTTCTGCACAAAAGTCTATGATAGTACTGAATGAGAAACAGACCCCCAAAATCACACCATTCTTGGAAGAAAACCAAGAGGAGATTGAGCCTCAAAGTTCATTTCACTTCGCAGGCCCGCTCCTAGAAGAAGAAATTACCCTCAATAATCCCAGGCCTCTTTTCCTCACAGGAAACACCAATCAGCTTTATTCATATTTAACATTTGTCATTCATAAATGTGTATTTTCATTGCAAGATTCTTGACCTTGTTCCTCAGCTCCAATAGAATTCCTCACTCTTACCTGTGAGTTCTTTATTAAAGCTGCTGGGGTGGGAGGGAAGAGCAAGTGTAGTTTTACATTTGCTTGCTGAAAAAGAGTCAGAGAAAAGGTTTCAAAAGATTGATTGCATTTGTTTGTGCCTTTCAAAGAGAAGAAGCTGGTGGGAATCAAGGTCTCAAGCTCCAGCTTTGAATATCAGGGGGAATCCCTCTCCAGGCTGCAGCTTCACAAGAGATTTCACTTCAAAGAAGGGAATTGTAAGCAATAGAATTCATAACTGAGAATGATGAGCTGTGCTGAGACCACCCAGTGGTAAGGAGTATTTGGGCACATTAAGGGCTCATCAGATTCAGAATTAAGGGGTGTTGTACATTTCTTAAGTCCTATTTACTTAAATGGTGAGATAAATGGAAATAAGCTGGAAATAAGCACCCACATACCATGTCCATGCCCAGCTCATGTTAAAGCACACCAGGGAAAACCAAATTGTCTATGTCACTTACAAATTAAGCCTGTTGAGGGTGACTTAGGTCAGGAGAAAAGTGTCTTCTACTTGTGGTCAACAAAGGAGCCACAGTCGATGCAATTAAATGCTGAAAAGTTAGGAAGGACAGAGGCCTTTGAAATCGGACCAGAAAACAACACTTGACTGTAATATTGAATTTCTCACTTTAATTTCCCTCACTGAATAGACTATCTCCTAAGTTGCCAATGTAGAAGTATGATCTGGGTGGAGAGGGACTAGCAGAACAGTGAGCACTGGCTGGGCTGTTGGGTCTAAACCCACTCTCATTCTGTTGGCAATGAGAGTTAGAATGCTTGGCATAGTCCACAAGTATGTCAGAAGCATCCCAAGAGCTGCTCATCACTGGTGCTGCCGTGTGGCTGTGCTCAAAGACAGCTCATGCACTCCATGACTCTCAGATGCCCAAGCACCACAATGCCTTTCAGAGGTGATTTCACACCCTTTGCTTTTTGCTTCTCTTTGTTTTCCTCTGGGAAAGCATGAGCAGCCCTGGAGGCTTCCTCCCAGGAGAGCACATGCAACTGTATTTACAGCCCCAGCACCACAAGCTGGGCTCTTGGAGTCTGGCAGGAGCTCACCTCTCTTCACATCAGGTGCTTAACAGAGCTGATGCCTGTGTGTGGATGTTCTCTGCTGCACTGGGGATAAACCCTTGGCTCCCATCACTCGGTGACAGAGGGAAGGCACAGGAGGTAACATCAACACAAAGCAGAGCCTCACCTTCAGTGAGGCAGTGGGTTTGCTTCTTCATGTTCTCTCATCCTCTTTGGTAAAGTTGTGTCAGAAAATAGCCTTACCAATGCGGGTTTTCTTTATAAGAAGAGGGAGCAATGTCTGATTCAGGTTGTGTTTCTTTTACATAGGCAGCTAAAGCAAGATGAACTGATTTATTCAAGAGTTAAATGAGGATGAATCTTATTTTGTTATAAAGAAATGCAGCATTTCAGATTGTCAACAGAATATGGTCACTAACAAATCAGCCTTTGGAATCAGCCTCTTATAACACCAACTCTTTTCTAAGGCAAGCAACATAATGCCCATAGGTTGAGAGTGCCTCAGCGTGCTGGAACTCAGAAAGGAAGAAATCATGACTTTAGCAATGTGAATTTTATCCTTTTTGAATTATGTATAACACTTTGATAAATGCAATTTTAAGACTGGCATTAGAACTAAAAACCAAAGGAAAATTCTGGAGGTCATTAATGTGTAAGCTACGATTTCAATGGGAATGTGACTTTCTCTTGCTCAAGGTTTATGTGTGCTCCTATGAGGTTCCTCTAAGCCGCCTTCTGACGCAAACTGCCTCCAATCTGAAAGTGAGTAAAGAATCTGATTCTTCACTCAAACCTGAAAAGTCAAGTTCTTGAATAAATCCATAGTTTATGTTTCTCAGCATAGAAGAACAAAAATGGCATTTTTTGCTTCATCACACTCTCTGTTCTTTCTAAATACCTCAAATGAAAACAAAATCATATAATTTGGGTTTAAAAAGTACAATACAAAATATTAATTCCACCAAAACATGGCAGTTAAACTGGTGATCGATTGCACTTAAATGTGGTCCAAAAGTGAATTTCTGTTTGCAATGATTTTGAGGTTTTCCTTCCTTTTGCCTTGGTAGGTAACACCTGGTCATGAGAGGAAATCACACGCAGACTAAATTCATCCTGTTGGGAATTACAGACAGCCCATATGCGCAAGCTCCTCTTTTTGTCTTGTTTCTATTGATTCACATTGTCACTTTGGGGGAACTTTGGCATTATCATCTTGGTTCGGGTGTCTCCCAGCCTCCATACCCCCATGTACTTCTTCCTTACCCATTTTGCCTTCACTGACATCTGCTATTCCACAGTCATCTGCCCCAGGATGCTGGCAGACCTGTTATCAGAGGACAAAACCATTTCTTTCTCTGGCTGCATGATGCAGTTCCTCATTGTTGCAGAATGACTCTAAGAGCAGAACCATAGAGTTCTGGAGGACTGTGCAAGCAAGGCAGGGGGTGGCCCCCACAGGTGGCCGGGGACCGGACCTGGGAGGAGAATGTGTAGGAAGCTGTGGGGGCTAACCAATACTGTTATGCCAAGAAGGAGTGGCTGAATACCACTCCTATATATGTGTGAACTGCGTCACAAATAAATAAGAAGTTGCTTATCACCCATATTGGGTTGGCTTGTCTGTTTCTCCTCGCCGCTTACACCTCACCTTTGTTTTCTTTGCTACTATTGAGTGTCACCTCCTGGCCATGATGGCCTACGACCGGCACGTTGCTATCTGCCAGCCCCTGCTTTATGTGACCATCATCTCCAGACGCATCTGCTGGCAGCTGGTAGCATCATCCTACCTATTCGCCTTCCCAACCGCATTGACCACTTCTTCTGTGACAAAGTTCCTGTAGTAAAGCTCGTGTGCTCTGACACCCACAGCAGCGAGATGCTCATCTTTGCCTTCGTCACCATCAACGCAGTGGGCACAAGCGTGGTCATTTTTCTCTCCTACATCTCTATCCTGCGCACCTTGCTGAAGATGTGCTCAGCACAGAGCAGGGCCAGAGCCTTCCACACCTGCGCCTCCCATTTGAGGGCTGTGTCCATATACTTTGGGTCAGCATTCTTCATGTACCTACAACCTTCTAGCCATAGAAGGCTGGATAAGGTGGACTCTGTCTTTTACACCGTGGTCACCCCAATGCTCAACCCATTCATCTACAGCCTGAGGAATAAGGAGGTGAAGGGGGCTTTGCTGAAGTGTGTGAGGACGCTGCTCAACCGCTGGCAACATACAAGACTTGTATCATGCAGGACATGAATACTCTACATCAAGTAAGAAATTCTAAACTAATGGGATTTTCCTCTAATCCTCATGACTTTATACATCTTCTTTCCCAGTTCCTACACAGAAGTCAGTTACCTTGTGTCGTGGTTTAAACCCAGTCAGGTAGCTTGTTCACTCACTCCCAGTGAGTGGTGCCGAGCTGACAACAATCGAGGTCCGTGTCCGTCTTCCCCCCTGCCTCCCCGCACCGGGGCTCTCCCCTTCCCCGCTCCCGGAGGAACGGGGAGGAGGATCGAGAGAGTGCAACTCCTACGGGTTGAGACAAAAACAGTCCAGCAACAAATCACCACCGCTACTATCAGCTACAACAATGATAAGGGAAAATAACAAGGGAAGAGAATACGATACCACCGGCCAAGAGAAACGAGCTCCACCCGGAAACCCCTGTCCTTCCGGGTCACTCCCAGTTACCCCTCACCCCGGGCATGACGTGCTGTGGTATGGAATACCTCCCCGGCTAGCCCGGGTCAGGCGCCCCGTCTCTGCTTCCTCACAGCCTCCCCTCCTCCCTGGCAGAGCATGAGCCTCACAGAGTCCTTGGTCAGGGTAAACATCACTTAGCAACAACCGAGAACATCGGCTTCACCAACACTGTTCTTAAACTGGAAGTCAAAACACAGCACTGTACCAGTTAACACAAAGGAAAAACATGACTGCTACTGCGGAACTGTCCTGGGTTCAGCAGTAGCACTCATTTTTCCCCTTCTTGGTAGCTGGTGCAGTGCAGTGTTTTGACTTTCAGCTTGGGAACAGAGCTGATAGTGATGTTTAGGTTTGGCCAAGGACTTTGTGAGCCTCATGCTCTGCCAGGGAGGAGGGGAAGCCAGGAGGAAGTAGAGACAGGACACCTGACCCAAACTGACCAAAGAGGTATTCCATACCACAGCATGTCATGCCCAGGATGTAACTGGGAGTTAGCCGGAAGGGCTGGGGGACTGCAGGGTTGGAGGAGGTATCGGTCAGAGCTTGGTCGGGCTTGGGGGGCGAGTTATCGGTCGGCTGGTGGTGAGGTGTTGTATTCTCTTCCCTTGTTATTTCCTTTATCATTATTATCATTGGTGGTAGCAGTAGTGATTTGTGTTATACCTTAGTTACTAAACTGTTCTTATCTCAACCCGTGGGAGTTGCATTCTTTTTGATTCTCCTCTCCGTCCCTCCGGGAGCAGGGGGAGGGCAAGAAAGGGGGGAAGGTGAGCGAACGAGTTACCTGACTGGGTTTAAACCACGACAGTTCTTTTTGGCGCCCAACGTGGGGCACGAAGGGTTGAGATAACGACAGATCTGACCGGATTAATAGTCACTCGTCACAATGCTGATTTATTGGGTCTCAGAGTTGTTTTGCTTGATCTCACAGCTTCAGAATGTTGTAACTTACGTAGAGCCGGTATTTGCTGTGATAGTGTTTATCAAGTATGGGGCTTGGGCTAAGGTTCTTGTCTCACTGTGCTTTATGGCAATGGCTTGTAATACGGGCGGGCTCCAGCAGCAGGGCGGGACGGACGTGGCCGTGGACTTGTACCTGGCCGTCCGGCTGCTCTTCACCGTCCTGGCCCTCACCCTACTCTCCATCTTCGTGAGGCTGCGGGGCGCCGCGGGGGAGCGGCCCCGGGAGCCGGCGGCAGCCGAAGCGGCCCGGGAGAGCGGCCCCGGGGACCAAGCGGCGGCGGGAGCGGGGCCGGAGGCCGCGAGGGGACGGCTGCCGGTGGAGGAGGTCGGGGCGGTCGAGGAGAGGAAGGAAGCGGCTGCCGAGCAGCGGGAGAAGGCGGCGGAGGAGCCGAGCCCCGCGGAGGAGCCGAGCCCCGCGGCCGAGCCGAGCCCCGCGACGGCCGAGAGCATTTCCCGGAAGCCGCCCGCCGAGCCCCAGGAGGATGCAGGAGGCCACGCAGCATTTCCCAGCAAGGCAGAGGAGGAAGAGCTGGACTCAGGAAAAGAGAAGCTGGTGGTGGCAGAGCCGGCAAGCACAGCAGCTGCACCAGCCCCAGTGACAAGTACAGCAGCATCGTGTGAGAGTTCTGAAGGTTTTGAATGGCCTTTGGGCATCCTTGGGACCTGCCTGCTGATTGTGATGGGGATCAGCATGTTGGCACACACACAGACTGTGTGCTACCCACAACCATTTTGTCTGATCTCAAAAGTTAAGCAGAGTCAGGTTTGGGTCTTGTCTGGGGTTAGACAACAATATAGGGGGACCAAGAGGTTTTCCCCAAGGCTGGACAGTCATGAGTGGCAGGGTGTGTGGGACAGTATGGGCAAGTATCTAGTCCACTGGGCCCCTCCAGTGCTTTGGAAGCGTCGGAGATGGAAGGCAGCTGTATGGAGTCCCCAGCAACAAGCTGCAGAAACTGCTTAAGGGGACAGTGAATTATTTTGAGCCTGGTGGGCCCATGGCACTTCAGGCCATCAGAGCAGAGATGCCACATAGAGATGGACTCATGATCGAGGGGTGGATTTAGCAATGGACACTATTGCCCAGGTTATTCACGAGTGTGAACACTGCACACAGTCTCTCCTGCTCTGGAAGACTGTTACAAGAGATGGAGCCTGACATTATGGACCAGATGGACTCAGCAGCTTTATAGGGATATAGCTTTATAGTCCATGCACTTAGATAAGAGTGGAGTGATGGGTGTACTGAAAATGTGGGATCTGAGCATGACGTGAATGGTATGGAATAAGGGGTGGATAATGTCCTGGGTTCAGCAGTAGCACTCATTTTTCCCCTTCTTGGTAGCTGGTGCAGTGCAGTGTTTTGACTTTCAGCTTGGGAACAGAGCTGATAGTGATGTTTAGGTTTGGCCAAGGACTTTGCGTGCTCAGATCCCACATTTTTCAATACACCATCGCTCTCCCACATATATACATCCATATACATACAGACCAAGAGGAAAAATCATTTTCTTAGTGCATGGACCAATCCCTATAATGCTGCCGAGTCCATTCGGTCCATGATGTTCAAAGTTCATTCTCTGTTGGGATGATGGCTGGAGGGAAGTCAGGGCCAGTCGCTGGTGACCTGGAGACATCTAGTTGATGGGCTATAAAAGCATTACACAGCAGGCAACAGCATACAATTGAGTTCACTGGCTGTTTTCCCCTAAAATCAAATCCCCTTGAGGTATACATCGGACTTCCCCATCTTCCCGCATTACCCACCAAGTATATCCAGGTCCCTGAGCAAAAGCAATCCCACGAGTGGGTTTGCCTTTACCTGAAGCAGGAATTACCCAGACTGTCTTTCCCAGCAAATTCTTCATATGCACCACGGGAACTTTGTCCCCCTCTACAATATGTAACAGTTCTGACTGGGCTGGGCCAGCCCTGTTGGCAGATCCTCTGGTGTTGACCAACCAGGTGGCCTTTGGTAAGTGTGTATCCCAATGCTTGAAAGTTCCCCCACCCATCGCTCTCAGTGTAGTTTTTAACAGTCCATTGTACCGTTCGATTTTCCCAGAGGCTGGTGCATGGTAGGGGATGTGATATACCCACTCAATGCCATGCTCTTTGGCCCAAATATCTATAAGGTTATTCCGGAAATGAGTCCCATTGTCTGACTCAATTCTCTCTGGGGTGCCGTGTCGCCACAAAATTTGTTTCTCAAGGCCCAGGATGGTGTTCCGGGCAGTGGCATGGGGCACGGCGTATGTTTCCAGCCACCCGGTGGTTGCTTCCACCATGGTAAGCACATGGCGCTTGCCTTGGCGGGTTGGTGGCAGTGTGATATAGTCAATCTGCCAGGCCTCCCCATATTTATACTTCAACCATCGTCCTCCATACCAAAGAGGCTTTAACCGCTTGGCTTGTTTAATTGCAGCACATGTTTCACACTCATGAATAACCTGGGCAATAGTGTCCATTGTTAAGTCCACCCCTCGGTCACGGGCCCATCTATATGTTGCATCTCTGCCCTGATGGCCTGAAGTGTCATGGGCCCACCGGGCCAAAAATAATTCACCTTTACGTTGCCAATCTAAGTCCATCTGAGCCACTTCAATCTTAGCCGCTTTATCCACTTGTTGGTTGTTCTGGTGTTCCTCAGTGGCCCGACTCTTGGGTACATGGGCATCTACATGACGTACCTTCACCACCAGGTTCTGCACCCTGGCAGCAATATCTTTCCACAGTGCAGCAGCCCAGATGGGTTTACCTCTGCGTTGCCAGTTGCTCTGCTTCCACTGCTTCAACCACCCCCACAGGGCATTTGCCACCATCCATGAGTCAGTATAGAGATAAAGTACTGGCCACTTTTCTCGTTCAGCAATGTCCAGGGCCAGCTGGATGGCTTTCACCTCGGCAAACTGACTCGATTCACCCTCTCCGTCAGCAGTTTCTGCAACTTGTCGTCCAGGACTCCATACAGCTGCCTTCCATCTCCGATGTTTTCCCACAATACGGCAAGAGCCATCAGTAAACAAGGCATACTGCTTTTCACTTTCTGACAGTTTATTATATGGTGGGGCCTCTTCAGCGCGCATCACCTCCTCCTCTGGTGACATTCCGAAATCTTTGCCCTCTGGCCAGTCCATGATGACTTCTAGAATGCCTGGACGACTGGGATTTCCTATTCGAGTTCGTTGTGTAATTAGTGCAGCCCATTTACTCCATGTAGCATCGGTTGCATGATGTGTAGAGGAGACCCTGCCTTTGAACATCCAGCCCAGCACGGGCAGCCGGGGTGCCAGAAGGAGCTGTGCTTCAGTGCCAATCACTTCCGAAGCAGCTCGAACCCCTTCATAGGCTGCCAGTATTTCTTTCTCAGTTGGGGTATAGCTGGCCTCAGATCCTTTATATCCCCGACTCCAAAAGCCGAGGGGTCGACCTCGAGTCTCCCCTGGAGCTTTCTGCCAGAGGCTCCAGGTAGGACCGTTCTCCCCAGCTGCAGTGTACAGTACATTTTTTACATCTGGTCCGGTCCGGACTGGTCCAAGGGCTACTGCATGAACTATCTCGCGTTTAATTTGCTCAAAGGCTTGTTGCTGCTCAGGGCCCCATTTAAAATCATTCTTCTTCCGGGTCACATGATAGAGAGGGCTTACAATCGAACTGTAATTTGGGATGTGCATTCTCCAGAACCCCACTGCACCCAAGAAAGCTTGCGTTTCTTTCTTATTAGTTGGCGGAGACATTGCTGTTATCTTGTTGATCACATCTGTGGGGATCTGTCTACGTCCATCTTGCCATTTTATTCCCAAAAATTGAATCTCCTGTGCAGGTCCCTTGACCTTACTCCGTTTTATGGCAAAACCGGCTTTCAGCAGGATTTGGATTATTTTCCTCCCTTTCTCAAAGACTTCTTCCGCTGTATCGCCCCACACAATAATGTCATCAATGTATTGCAGGTGTTCTGGAGCTTGCCCCTGTTCCAGTGCAGTCTGGATCAGTCCATGGCAGATGGTAGGGCTGTGTTTCCACCCCTGGGGCAGTCGGTTCCAAGTGAACTGGACACCCCTCCAAGTAAAAGCAAACTGTGGCCTGCACTCTGCTGCCAAAGGGATTGAGAAAAATGCATTGGCAATATCAATCGTGGCATACCACTTGGCTGCCTTTGACTCTAGTTCATACTGAAGTTCTAGCATGTCCGGTACGGCAGCACTCAATGGTGGTGTGACTTCATTCAGGCCACGATAGTCTACTGTTAGTCTCCATTCTCCATTAGACTTTCGCACTGGCCATATGGGGCTATTGAAGGGTGAGCGGGTCCTGCTGATCACCCCCTGACTCTCCAGTCTACGGATCAGCTGATGGATGGGAATCAGGGAGTCTCGGTTGGTGCGATATTGCCGCCGGTGCACTGTTGTGGTCGCAATTGGCACTTGTTGTTCTTCAACTTTCAGCAACCCCACAGCAGAGGGATCTTCTGAGAGACCAGGCAAGGTGGACAGCTGCTCAATTTCCTCAGTCTCCAAAGCAGCAATACCAAAAGCCCACCGGTACCCTTTTGGGTCTTTGAAGTACCCTCTCTTGAGGTAGTCTATGCCGAGAATGCATGGAGCCTCTGGACCAGTCACAATAGGGTGCTTTTGCCATTCCCTCCCAGTCAGGCTGATTTCAGCCTCCAGCACAGTCAACTCTTGGGATCCTCCTGTTACTCCAGAAATATAGATGGGTTCCACCCCTTGACAGCTTGATGGCATCAGGGTACACTGTGCACCGGTATCTACTAGAGCCTTATACTTCTGTGGGACTGATGTGCCAGGCCATCTGATCCACACAGTCCAGTAAATCCGATTGTCCCCTACCTCCACCTGGCTGGAGGCAGGGCCCCTCTAACAGTCGTCACAGCATTGGACACTTAAGTCGTGTTGAAAGGGATTATTCTTCTTTATCACAGGAGCTGGAGTAAAATCAGCTCTTCCACTCCATCTGGGAAACTGATCACCAGAGACTGAAGCCGTAGCTCTCATGGGACGATCAGTCTTGGCCCTTGCTCCCCTCTTCAGTTCACTCACCCGTTCCTCCAAAGCTGAAGTAGGTTTTCCATCCCACTTTGTCATGTCTTCTCCGTGATCCAGCAGGTAAAACCATAGGGTACCCCGTGGCGTATACCTCCTGTATCTCCTCTCTTGAACAATAGGACGCCTTTTGTTAATAGCTGAGACGTGTGTTGGTACACGTGAGGAGCCGGATAAATCAGATAGATTGTCCTTCAATTGTTCGATGTCCTGGGACAGTTTTTTCACAGCTGAGATGATGGAAGGGGTGAGATTGTCTTCGAACTCTCGGAGTTTATGAACCATTTCATCCACTGTTAGTGGTACTATGTCATTCCAGGTTACTGTTGCCAATGAATGGGCATATGATGACGGTGCATTCCGTGTAAGTTTTCGCCACATGGGTCGTGTACATTCAACTTCATCTGGATCTATAGGTGTATCCCCGTTATTCGGCTTGATGTGATAGATCATCTCTACGATGGCCGATTCCCTCAGAGACTGGATGCCTTTGTCTATAGTATTCCACTTGGCCGAACGACTCGTAACATCGTCCTTGTACGGAAACCTTTCTTTCACAGCTGCCAAGAGCCTCCTCCAAAGGCTGAGGGACTTTTTCTCTCTTGCAATTGCTTTGTCAATTCCCCCTTCTCTAGCAAGTGATCCCAGCTGCTTGGCTTCTGTACCTTCTAGTTCGTGACCATCAGCCCCATTGTCCCAGCATCGGAGTAACCAGGTGATGATGTGCTCCCCTGGTTGACGGGTAAAATCTTTTCGCATATTCCGCAGCTCGGTTGAGGTCCGAGGTCGAGAAGTTACCTCTTCTTCTTCTTCTTCGTCATGTGATGATGACTCCTGATCAGATTCTGGACCGGGTGGTGAATTCATTGGTTCTTCATCTCGCTTCACCCTTTTTGCCTCCTTTTTGCTTGTTCTCTTGCGTACAGGGGCAACTGATATTGGTACGAATTGGTCCTCTGGTTTGGCTGCAGTGATTATCACTGTGGTTTGAGTAGCAACTGTACTTGTTACTGGGGGTGGTGTAGCTACTGTGCTTGGAGCTGGGGTAACCGCGCTGTCTGTTGCAGTTGAAGTTTGAGCAGCTGCTGTACTTGCCACTGGGACAGCTGTGCTGTTCATTGCAGCCAAAGTTTGAGTAGCGACTGTTGCTTTGCCCTCAGATCCGCCGACATTCTTTTCCTTTTGAAGGTGCTGGATAGTGTTGAACAAGGCCCTGTAAGCATAGGCCAAGCCCCAGCACGTTGCCATGATTTGTCCATCTCTGGTATGGCCAGAATGACCACACACCTCATTTAAGTGTTTTACTAATTCTTCTGGATTTTGCAGTTGTTCAGTAGTGAAATTCCAAAGTACTGGAGGGGCCCACTGACCTAGATACTTGCCCATACTATCCCACACACCCTGCCACTCATGGCTGTCCAGCCTCAGGGAAAATCTCTCGGTCCTCCTACATCGTCGTTTGACCCCAGACAAGACCCAAACCTGAATCTGCTTAACTCTTGAAATCAGTAGTGGGTAAAACACACTCTGTATGCGTGTTAGCATGGTGATTCCCATCACCATCAGCAAACAAGTCTCAACAGCATTAAAAGGCCATTCAAAAAATTCAAAACTCTCAAATGTAAATGGTCTGGGGGGACGACTAGGAGGGTAAAAGGATGTCTCCTTCCCAGGTTGAGCACCTGAGAAGGAGAAAAAAGATGTGTAATTGCTAAGCACCTCCATCATATACCTCCCAAAGTATAAAGGTGGTGACCACACTGGGAACATAAGCCAGATCAATTTCATGATCAATGATTCTATTGTATTACAAGTCATTACCATAAAGTACAATGGGATAAAAACCTTAGCCCAAGCCCCATACTTGAAAAACACTAATACAGCAAGTACCGGATGGACGTAAGATATCATATACTGAAACTGTGAGATCAAGAGGAACAACCTTGAGAGCCAATAAATCAGCATTGTGACGAGTGACTATCAATCCAGTCAGATCTGTTCTTATCTCAACCCTTCGTGCCCCACGTTGGGCGCCAAAAAGAACTGTCGTGGTTTAAACCCAGTCAGGTAGCTTGTTCACTCACTCCCAGTGAGTGGTGCCGAGCTGACAACAATCGAGGTCCGTGTCCGTCTTCCCCCCTGCCTCCCCGCACCGGGGCTCTCCCCCTTCCCCGCAAAAACAGTCCAGCAACAAATCACCACCGCTACTATCAGCTACAACAATGATAAGGGAAAATAACAAGGGAAGAGAATACGATACCACCGCTTTTCTTGCAAGATTCTTGACGCTGTCCCTCAGCTCCAATATGCGTAATATGTGTATGTGTGTAAATATATATATGTGTGACAGAGGAATACAAATAAAATGTATAAAACTGGTATTACAAGTGACACACACAGACTTGGACTCAATGTATGGATCTGCATGACTGTACTGCACAGAATCATTCTATCTTGAGAAAAAAAATGATTTTCTCACCTCCTGGCTTGCTTTATAAATCAGAGCTTCAGAGAAGTAAATTCTCCAAGTCTCCTTTTTAGCTCTGTTCAGTTCTATAGGGTGTTGGGTGTCAATGTTTGGCTGCATCAACCAGAGACTCCTGTCTGTACTGTTTTTTACTTTCTATCTTAGATGGTTGGGATACGATGCCAGCAGCCTCACTGGGCACATCACCCCATGGCAATCTTGTTTTCTCTCCCCTTCAGATGTAACTGAAGAATTTCTTTAGTGATTTCACAAGTTAAACATCTGGAGCTGTTAATTCCTCAAACTTTGAGATGGGTTGTCTTCTGGGAGACAGACTAGAACAAGATCAGAAACTGTCCTGAAGTTACTGAGAAAGAGCATTTCTTAGAGATGGCACCTCAGCATCTTCAAAGCAAAGAAACATTGAAGCTGGAAAGATTAAAGAGTCTTTACTAAGACTTGAAACCCATTTCCAAACAAAAGTGCTGCTCATCTACTAAAGACCATAATTCTAATGTATTTTGAAATGGAGGAGATACTAATGACCAGAGAATAACATTGAATAGAATGTTCAGTTGCTTACTCATTTGCCTCACTGAGAAGACTATCTCTTAATTTGCCCATGCAGGGACAAGGTCTGAATGGAGAGTGACTGCCAGAGCAGTGAGCACTGGCAGGGCTGTTGGGTGCAGCCAGAGAAAGGTTCTAATTTGCAGAAACCTGGCCAGTACTACAGAGGTTTATCTCTTTAATCTCTTTAAACAGAGCCAGAGGGGAACACCATGGTGTGCAGGGACCATCCCACAGTACCTGAGCACCTGAGCAAGAGCAGTAAGGCAGGAACAGAGACCTGGGCCAAGTTCAGACTCCAAATCATCAGGCAAGTTCATAGAACCATAGAATCACAGAATAGTTATGGTTGGAAAGGACCTTAAGATCATCTAGTTCCAACCCCCCTGCCATGGGCAGGGACATCTCACACTACACCGTATCCCCCAAGGCTTCATTCATCCTGGCCTTGAATACTGCCAGGGATGGAGCATTCACAACCTCCCTGGGCAACCTATTCCAGGGCCTCACCACCCTAACAGGAAAGAATTTCTTCCTTATATCCAATCTAAACTTCCCCTGTATACGTTTGAACCCGTTACCCCTTGTCCTACCAATACAGTCCCTAATGAAGAGTCCCTCCCCAGCATCCCTATAGGCCCCCTTCAGATACTGGAAGGCTGCTATGAGGTCTCCATGCAGCCTTCTCTTCTCCAGGCTGAACAGCCCCAACTTTCTCAGCCTATCTTCATACAGGAGGTGCTCCAGCCCCTGAGCATCCTCGTGGCCTCCTCTGGACTTGTTCCAGCAGTTCCATGTCCTTTTGATGTTGAGGACATCAGAACTGCACACAATGCTCCAGGTGAGGTCTCACAGGAGCAGAGCAGAGGGGCAGGATCACCTCCTTCGACCTGCTGGTCATGCTCCTTTTAATGCAGCCCGGGATACGGTTGGCTTTCTGGGCTGCAAGTGCACACTGCCTGCTCATGTTCATTTTCTCAACAACCCATACCCCCAAGTCCTTCTCTGCAGGGCTGCTCTGAATCTCTTCTTTGCCCAACCTGTAGCTGTGCCTGGGATTGCTCCCACCCAAGTGTAAGACCTTGCAATTCTCATGGCTAAACTTCATAAGGTTGGCATCAGCTCACCTCACAAGCGTGTCCAGGTCCCTCTGGATGGCATTCCTTCTCTCCAAGGTCTCAGCGGAACCACACAGCTTGATGGTGTCGGCAAACTTGCTGGGGGAGCACTCAATCCCACTGTCCATGCCAGCGACGAAGACGTTAAACAAGACCAGTCCCAACACCGATCCCTGAGGGACACCACTCGTTACTGGTCTCCAGCCGGACATTGAGCCATTGACACAACTCTTTGTGTGCGGCCATCCAGCCAGTTCTTTATCCACCGAGTGCTCCATCCATCAAATTGATGTCTCTCCAATTTAGAGACAAGGATGTCGTGTGGGACGGTGTCGAACGCTTTGCACAAGTCCAGGTAGATGCCATCAACTGCTCTACCCCTGTCCATCAGTTCTGTAGCCCCATCATAGAAGGCCACCACATTGGTCAGTCAGGATTTCCCCTTAGTGAAGCCATGCTGGCTGTCACCAAGCACCTTGTTGATTTTCATGTGCCTTAGCATGCCTTCCAGGGGAATCTGCTCCAAGATTTTGCCAGGCACAGTGTCCTGGGTTCAGCAGTAGCAGTCATTTTTCTCCTTCTTGGTAGCTGGTGCAGTGCAGTGTTTTGACTTTTGGCCTGGGAACAGAGCTGATAACAAGGATGTTTTGTTTTGGCCAAGGACTTTGTGAGCGTCATGCTCTGCCAGGGAGGAGGGGAAGCCGAGAGGAAGCAGAGACAGGACACCTGACCCAAGCTAGCCTAAGAGGTATTCCATACCACAGCACTTCATGCCCAGGAGGTAACTGGGAGTTACCCGGAAGGGCTGGGAGACTGCGAGGTTGGAGGAGGTATTGGTGGGTGCTTGGTCTGATGGGGTGGGGCAAGTTATCGGTCGGCTGGTGCTGAGGTGTTGTATTCTCTTCCCTTATTATTTCCTTTATCATTATTCTCATTGGTGGTAGCAGTAGTGATTTGTGTTACACCTTAGTTACTAAACTGTTATTATCTGAACCTGTGGAAGTTGCATACTTTTCAATTCTGCTGTCCATCCCTCCGGGAGCAGGGGGAG
This sequence comes from Pezoporus occidentalis, assembly GCF_034315485.1. Lineage (NCBI taxonomy): Eukaryota > Metazoa > Chordata > Aves > Psittaciformes > Psittacidae > Pezoporus > Pezoporus occidentalis. The sequence continues at coordinate 349 of NW_026913761.1, read as the reverse complement.
GGCAAGAAGGGGGGAAAGTGGGCGAACGAGTTGCCTGACTGGGTTTAAAACACGACACACAGAGGTGAGACTGACTGCTCTGTAATTCCTCGGGTCATCCATTTTCCCCTTCTTCAAAATGGGGATTATGTTTCCCTTTTTCCAGTTGTCAGGAACTTCACCTGACTGCCATGATTTCTCAAATATGATGGCCAGCGGCTTCGCAACTTCATTCGCCAGCTCCTTCAGGACCTGCAGATGGATTTCATCAGTACCCATGGACTTGTGCATGTTCAGGTATTTAAGATGGTCTCGAACCAGATCCTCTCCTACAGTGGGCGCAAGGTCTTCATTCCCACAGTCCCTGTGT
>NW_026913759.1:0-7285 GCF_034315485.1 Pezoporus occidentalis | reverse complement strand
CGGTACCAAAGTAACTTTTTTTCTTTTAGGCGTCACATACCTAAAATGAGAGAAGAAATGGGCAAAAATGGGTTAGAAAAGGAGAAAAAAATGGTTTAAAACACCTAACAAATGGTCAAAGAAGGCATAGAAATGACCCAAAGTGGATTAAAACAAGTAAGAAGTGGGTAAGAACGGGTTAGAAATGGGCAAAAATGGCTTAAAACGGGTTAGAAGTGGGCAAATACGGGACAGAAATGGCCATAAATTGTTCAGAAATAGAAACAAAAAGCTTTAAATGGGTTAGAAATGGGAAAGATAGGTTAGAAATAGCCAAAAATAGCTTAAAACTGGTAAGAAATTGGCAAAAATGGGACAGAAATGGCCATAAATTATTTAGAAATAGACAAAATGGCTTAAAATAGGTTTGAAATGGGAGAAAATGGCTTAGAAACAGAAAAAAATGGCTTCAAACGGGTCAGAAATGGGCAAAAATGTGCTTGAAGTGGGAAAAATCGGGTTACAAATGAAGAAAAATGGTTTGGAAATGGCCAAAATGGCTTAAACCAGGTTAGAATTGGACATAAAGGGTTACAAATGGCTAAAACTGGCATGAATCGGGTTAGAAGTGGACAAAAGTGGGTTAGAAATGGTGAAAAATGGCTTTAAACCGGGGAAAAATGGGCAAAAATAAGTTAGAAAAAGAAAAACGAGGGTTAAAAAGAGTTAGAAATGAGCCAAAAAGAGATGGAAATTGAAAAAAAAAAAGGCTTTAAATGGGATAGAAGTGGACAAAATCGGGTCAGAAGTGGCAAAAAGAGTTTGCCAAAAATATTTCTAATATTTGCTATTAGAAATAGCAAATAAAAGCTTACAATGGTTTAGATGTGGACATAAATGTGCTAGAAATAGCCACAGACGGGTAAAAATGGGTTAGAATTTGGCAAAAATGGGTTGGAACTGTCCAAAAACCAGTTTCAAAATACAAACAAACAAAAACAAACAAACAAAAAACCACAGTAAAATGGGCTAAAAAACAGAAAAATGTGGAAAAAAAAAAAGCCAAAATGGCTTAAAACGGGTTAGGAACGGCAAAAATGGGTTAGAAGTGGCAAGAACTGGACGGAAATGGTTTGGGAATGGCCAAAGTGGCTTAAAAAGACTTAGAACTGGGCAAAAAAAGGGTTGGAAATAGCTCAAGCCAGTTTAGAAATAGCTAAGCAAAGCTTAAAAGAGGCTAGAAATGGCAAGGAACTGTTCAGAAATAGAGCAAAATGGCTTACAACTAATCAGAAACAGGCAAAAGAAGATAGAAAGGACAATCAATTGTTTAAAAACAGCCAAAAAAAAAAGACTTAAAACGGGTTAGCAATGGGAAAAATGGGTTCGAAACAGCCAAGAGTCTTAAAACTGGTAAGAAACGGGAGAAAATAAGATAGGACTGACCAGCAATTGTTCAGAAATAGCCAAAAGACTTCAAATGGGTGAGAAAGGGACAAAAATGGTTTAAACCAAGTCGGGAAAGGGCAAAAAGGGGTTAGAAACGGCAAGAGATTGGTAAGAACAGGACAAAAATGGTATAAAATTGGCCATAAAGGCTGAAGAAGACTTAGAATTCAGCAAAAAGGGTTGGAAATAGGCCAAGCCAGTTTAGAAATAGGTAAGAGAAGCTTAAAAGAGGCTAGAAATGGCAAGGAACTGTTCAGAAACAGCCCAGAATGGCTTAAGCCTGGTAAGAAATAGGCCAAAATAAGATAGGAATGATCAGCAATTGTTTAGAAATAGCACAACCGAGATAAAATGGGTTAGAAATGGATAAAAATGTTCCAAAGGTAGTCAGGATAGGGCAAAAATGGGTTAGAAGTGGCAAGAACTGGACGGAAATGGTTTGGGAATGGCCAAAGTGGCTTAAAAAGACTTAGAACTGGGCAAAAAAAGGGTTAGAAATAGGCCAAGCCAGTTTAGAAAGAGCTAAGCAAAGCTTAAAAGAGGCTAGAAATGGCAAGGAACTGTTCAGAAATACAGCAAAGTGGCTTACACCTAATAAAAACTGGACAAAAATAAGATCGAACTGGCCATCAATTGTTTAGAAATAGCCAAAAAAGAAAAAGACTTAAAATGGGTTAGCAATGGGAAAAAATGGGTTAAAAACAGCCAACAGAGTCTTAAAACTGGTAAGAAACGGGCAAAAATAAGATAGGACTGACCAGCAATTGTTCAGAAATAGCCAAAAGACTTCAAATGGGTGAGAAAAGGGACAAAAATGGTAACCAAGTCGGGAAAGGGCAAAAAGGGGTTAGAAACGGCAAGAGATTGGTAAGAACAGGACAAAAATGGTATAAAATTGGCCATAAAGGCTGAAGAAGACTTAGAATTCAGCAAATAGGGTTGGAAATAGGCCAAGCCAGTTTAGAAATAGGTAAGAGAAGCTTAAAAGAGGCTAGAAATGGCATGGAACTGTTCAGAAATAGCCCAGAATGGCTTAAGCCTGGTAAGAAATAGGCCAAAATAAGATAGGAATGATCAGCAATTGTTTAGAAATAGCACAACCGAGATAAACTGGGTTAGAGATGGATAAAAATGTTCCTAAGGTAGTCAGGATAGGGCAAAAATGGGTTAGAAGTGGCAAGAACTGGACGGAAATGGTTTGGGAATGGCCAAAGTGGCTTAAAAAGACTTAGAACTGGGCAAAAAAAGGGTTGGAAATAGCTCAAGCCAGTTTAGAAATAGCTAAGCAAAGCTTAAAAGAGGCTAGAAATGGCAAGGAACTGTTCAGAAATACAGCAAAGTGGCTTACAACTAATAAAAACTGGACAAAAATAAGATCGAACTGGCCATCAATTGTTTAGAAATAGCCAAAAAAAAAACCAACTTAAAATGGGTTAGCAATGGGAAAAAATGGGTTAAAAATAGCCAAAAGAGTCTTAAAACTGGTAAGAAACGGGCAAAAATAAGATAGGACTGACCAGCAATTGTTCAGAAATAGCCAAAAGACTTCAAATGGGTGAGAAAGGGACAAAAATGGTTTAAACCAAGTCGGGAAAGGGCAAAAAGGGGTTAGAAACGGCAAGAGATTGGTAAGAACAGGACAAAACCGGTTTGGAAACGGTCAAAAGGGCTTAAAAAGACTTTGAATTGGGCAAAAAAGGGTTAGAAGTAGGCCACGCCAGTTTAGAAAGAGCTAAGAAAAGCTTAAAAGAGGCTAGAAATGGCATGGAACTGTTCAGAAATAGCAATAAAAGCCATGGGGCGTGTGTTATGCATCTATAAGGAACTATGGGGCAGTGGGGAGGGGGCCTGTGGGGTGCTAGGTGGCAGTGCAGAGTGTCTGCACGGCTCTATGTATTGTCATGGGGCCATGTGTGGGTCAATAGGTATGTAGCAGTTGCAGTAGATTTCTGTGGGGCGTTTATGGGGGTCGTGGCTCACTATGGGGCTTTCAGAGCTCCCTATAGGGTGGCTGTGAAGTATCAATAGGTCGCAATATGTCTCTATTGAACTGGACTGCAGTTAAAACAGGAATAAAGCTGAAAAAGGGAATAAACATCAATGAAAGTCAATCAACCTGAATAAAACTCAATAAAAGTGAAATAAACGTGAATTAAAAAGAATCAAACAGAATGAACCTGAATAAATCTCCAAGAAAAGTGACTAAAAGTAAACTGAAGACCACCCGAAGTAACTAAAAAGCAAATAAATCTGAATAAAACCACATAAAAGTGACTTAAAAGCAAATCAAAGGAAAGTACATGTGAGTTCCAAAGTGAATAAAGGTGAATAAAAAGCCTGAAGAAACCTGCATAAAGTTTGTGGACAAAAGCTGTGGCCTTGCCAAAAGTACACAACCTGCTGAGGAAGCAGAAAAACTCAAGAATCTTTAAAAAAGACCCATGTCAGTCGCTGTGGGTCTCTATGGGATGTCTATAGGCTGTCTATCAGGCTGAGAGGGGCCCCCTACTGGGGAACTGAGGGGCCAGTCTATGGGGCTATACAGGTTTTCTTTGAATGTCCATGGAGTGCTGAGGATGGCTATGGGGTGTCTATGAACATAAAAGAAAAACCAAAAGCGAGCAAACCATGGACAAGCCTGAGTAAAATCCGGTTAAAAGTGAATGAGAGTGAAAAAGAAAAAATGAATGAAAGAAAGGGAATTAAAAAAATCAGCTGGTGCTGGGGTACTTCCGGGTTGCGGGGGAGAGCAGCTCGGGCCCTATGGGGCACTTGGGGGCCCTACAAGACACTATCTCATTGGTGATGCTGATGATGTCATCATGGTGCTGGTGACATCATGACGCCAGGAGTCAATAAAAGCTGAGGGACACGTGTTGTGGGTCTATAGGGCACAATGGGGCTAGTGTTGGGGTGTCTACCGGTCGCTGTAGGGTACCCATTGGATGTCACTGGGGCACCATGAGGCAGTGTGCGGGTCACTGTGGGTCTCACCTCTGCGGGGGGCTCAGTTCGATCCTAAGGCTGGGCCTGGTGCAGTCGCTCCAGCTCGATTAAACTGGACTGCAGTTAAATAAAACAGGAATCAAGCTGAAAAGTGAATAAACACCAATGAGAGTCAATAAACACCAATGAGAGTCAATAAAAGTGAATTAAATGTCAATGAAAAAGAACAAAAGGGAATAAGCCTGAATAAATCTCCAAGAAAAGCGAATAGAAGTGAACTGAAGACCACTCAAAGTAACTAAAAAGCAAATAAATCTGAATAAAACTGCATAAAGGTGAATTAAAAGTGAACCAAAAGCTAGCACACGTGAGTTCAAAGCTAAATACAAGTGAATAAAAAGCCTGAATAAAGCTGTGGAGAAAAGCTGTGTGGTGCTAGGGAGAGATTCTTCATTAGGGACTGTATTGACAGGACAAGGAGTAACAGGTTAAAACTTAAATGGGGGAAGTTTAGATTGGATATAAGGAAGAAATTCTTTCCTGTTTGGGTGGTGAGGCACTGGAACGGGTTGCCCAGGGAGGTTGTGAATGCTCCATCCCTGGCGGTGTTCAAGGCCAGGTTGGACAAAGCCTTGGGTGACATGGTTTAGTGGGAGGTGTCCCTGCCCACGGCAGGGGGGTTGGAACTGGATGATCTTAAGGTCCTTTCCAACCCAAACTATTCCATGATTCTATTCTATCTCACTTTATCCAAATAAAGCTTTAAACTTCACTCTGACACACGAGCTGTTATCAAAAGCAGGTTTTCCCAACAAAGCTGAATAAAGAGTGATTAAAAATAAATAGAACATAACAAAAAATTGAGAAAAATTGAGCAAAAGTGAACATGCCTCAATAAAAAGTAAAAAAATACAAACAGAAGTGATTAATAACTGGAAAACACAGAAACAAAACCTGGGAAGTGTGACTAAAAAGGGAATATAAAGTGAATAAAAAGGGAAAAAGTTTAAAGTGGCTAAAAGTCAGTATTAAGTGAATACAACTCAATAAAAAACTGAGTAAGGGAATAAAAGTCAGCAAAAGCGTCAAAACCTCGACTAAAACTCAAAGAAATTTATACAACTGTATATAAACATGAAATAAGTAAAATGTGCTTAAATGCACTGATGGTCCCGAAGTCACCTAGTTCCTCCCCCCCGCCCCCCGCCGCACCTACAGCCGCTGCCGCTCCGGCCGCCCTCCTCCCTTGCCGCTCCTGCTACCACAGCTCCGGCAGCCGCCGCGGCTGAGCGACCCCCCCACACACACCTCGGCTACTCCCGCCGCTCTTTTACTCCCTCGCCACGGCCGCCGCAACAGCCCCTTCCGGCGCTGCCACCGGCCCTTCCCCGCCGTTCCTGCCGCCGCCTCCAACTAGTAGGAAATGGGCAAAAATAAGATAGGAATGACCATAAATTGTACAGAAATAGGACGAAGGAGTTAAAATGGGTTAGAAATGGTTAAAAATAATTCAAAGCAAGCCAGGAAAGGGCACAAATGGGTTACAAGTGGCAAGAACTGGACAGAAATGGTTTGGGAATGGTCGAAGTGGCTTAAAAAGACTTAGAACTGGGCAAAAAAAGGGTTAGAAATAGGCCAAGCCAGTTTGGAAATAGCTAAGAAAAGCTTAAAACAGGCTAGAAGGGGCCATAAATTGTTCACAAATAGCCAAAAAAGACTTGAAAAGGATATGTGGGCAAAAATAAGATAGAAGGGGCCATCAATTGTTTAGAAATAGCAAAAGAAAGAAAGACATGAAATAGGTTTGAAGTTGCCCATTGCTTAGAAATAGCCAAAAAAGGCTAAAAATTGCTAAGAAACGGGCAACAATAAGATAGAAGTGGCCATCAATTGTTTAGAAATAGCCAAAAAAGTCTTAAAGTGGGTTAGCAATAAGCCAAAATTGGTTAGAAATAGCCAAAAGAGGCTCAAAACCGGTAAGAAACGGGCAAATATAAAATAGAAATGGCCATGAATTGTTTAGAAATAGCCAAAAAAAAAAACTTAAAATGGGTTAGAAATGGCCAAAAAAGGGTTAGAAATGGCCAAAAATGGGTTGAACCAAGTTAGGAAACGGCAAAAATGGGTTAGAAGCAGCAAGTAATTGCTACAGAGCAAGCAGATTGCTAGTAACACCAGCCTTTTTCTCTCTCATCACTACTGCGATCGCATTATGGTGTCTTACACATACACTGGTAGCCTTGCAGAAAAAGCATACAGTGAATTGTGCTTCCTTCTGTGAGCACCATATGCAGAGGAGGAGATTTACCAAGGCAGAAACTGTAGCAAGACAGCGACTGAACCTCCTGAATATCTATTAACAGATACCAAGTTGAAAGGGCACTTACTAAATGCTACCCACATTTGCCTCAGCTGCAGGTACACTCAGAAGTCTCTCTGGAATCCAGTATCAGAAACAGTGAGGTCAGACCCAAGGTATTCCTTCAAGATGCTCGTAACAATGCCACACGCCTGTTAAGAAACAGTCAAGATCAAATGAGTGGTTCTGAAGAGTGCAAAGACCATGCTGGGGTTGTTTTAAACCTTGACAAGTGAAGCGTTTTGCCCGCAGCACGTCAGGTAAGCGAAACCCAAACGCGCATTACTGCCAGACTAGTCAGCTACATCACATCTACAGAAAAGCAAGATCGGTACAAGTGAATGAGGACTAAGCACACCATGATTGGATAGTTCAGGTTGCTACATGTGGTGCCAAGTATCAGCACAGCTGGATTCTTATTAAATTTCGCTGCCATTTAAGCCCTTCTCACTTAACTGGGACTAAACCCAGGCACTAATTCTCACAGCTACAGCATCTAACTGATGTAATCACTTACTTTCCATGCCCCAAATTAAGCAGTACATAACTCAG
>NW_026913758.1:15000-17265 GCF_034315485.1 Pezoporus occidentalis | reverse complement strand
TATAGTATTACACTCACTTTGTTACAGTTACAGGGGAGAAATGGGGGGTTAGGGTTAGGTTTAGGGTTAGGGTTAGGGTTAGGGTTAGGGTTAGGGTTAGGGTTGAGAACCTCTGTGGGTCATTAGAATGCTCTTGAACATGTTTTATTTTGCTCACTTTGTTACGTTTCCTCTGTTTTCCTGTATATTCCTATATATCTAGATATATAGTATTACACTCGCTTAGTTACAGGTAGAGGGGAGAAATGGGGTAGGGGTTAGGTTAGGGTTAGGGTTAGGGTTAGGGTTAGGGTTAGGGTTAGGGTTAGGGTTGAGAACCTCTGTGGGTCATTAGAATCCTCTTGAACATGCTTTATTTTGATCACTTTGTTACGTTTCCTCTGTTTTCCTGTATATATATATACATATAGTATTACACTCACTTTGTTACAGTTACAGGGGAGAAATGGGTTAGGGTTAGGGTTAGGTTTAGGGTTAGGGTTAGGGTTAGGGTTAGGGTTAGGGTTAGGGTTAGGGTTGAGAACCTCTGTGGGTCATTAGAATGCTCTTGAACATGTTTTATTTTGCTCACTTTGTTACGTTTCCTCTGTTTTCCTGTATATATATATACATATAGTATTACACTCACTTTGTTACAGTTACAGGGGAGAAATGGGTTAGGGTTAGTGTTAGGGTTAGGGTTAGGGTTAGGGTTAGGGTTGAGTACCTCTGTGGGTCATTAGAATGCTCTTGAACATGCTTTATTTTGCTCACTTTGTTACATTTACTGTGTTTTCCTATATATCTATATATATAGTGTTGCACTCACTTTGTTACAGTTACAGGGGAGAAATGGGTTAGGGTTAGGGTTAGGGTTAGGGTTAGGGTTGGGGTTGAGAACCTCTGTGGGTCATTAGAATGCTCTTGAACATACTTTATTTTGCTCACTTTGTTACGTTTACTGTGTTTTCCTATATATCTAGATATATAGTATTACACTCGCTTTGTTACAGTTAGAGGGGAGAAATGGGGTAGGGTTAGGTTTACGGTTAGGGTTAGGGTTAGGGTTAGGGTTAGGGTTAGGGTTAGGGTTAGGGTTGAGAACCTCTGTGGGTCATTAGAATCCTCTTGAACATGCTTTATTTTGATCACTTTGTTACGTTTCCTCTGTTTTCCTGTATATATATATACATATAGTATTACACTCACTTTGTTACAGTTACAGGGGAGAAATGGGTTAGGGTTAGGGTTAGGTTTAGGGTTAGGGTTAGGGTTAGGGTTAGGGTTAGGGTTAGGGTTAGAACCTCTGTGGGTCATTAGAATGCTCTTGAACATGTTTTATTTTGCTCACTTTGTTACGTTTCCTCTGTTTTCCTGTATATATATATACATATAGTATTACACTCACTTTGTTACAGTTACAGGGGAGAAATGGGTTAGGGTTAGTGTTAGGGTTAGGGTTAGGGTTAGGGTTAGGGTTGAGTACCTCTGTGGGTCATTAGAATGCTCTTGAACATGCTTTATTTTGCTCACTTTGTTACATTTACTGTGTTTTCCTATATATCTATATATATAGTGTTGCACTCACTTTGTTACAGTTACAGGGGAGAAATGGGTTAGGGTTAGGGTTAGGGTTAGGGTTAGGGTTGGGGTTGAGAACCTCTGTGGGTCATTAGAATGCTCTTGAACATACTTTATTTTGCTCACTTTGTTACGTTTACTGTGTTTTCCTATATATCTAGATATATAGTATTACACTCGCTTTGTTACAGTTAGAGGGGAGAAATGGGGTAGGGTTAGGTTTACGGTTAGGGTTAGGGTTAGGGTTAGGGTTAGGGTTAGGGTTGAGAACCTCTGTGGGTCATTAGAATCCTCTTGAACATGCTTTATTTTGATCACTTTGTTACGTTTCCTCTGTTTTCCTGTATATATATATACATATAGTATTACACTCACTTTGTTACAGTTACAGGGGAGAAATGGGTTAGGGTTAGGGTTAGGTTTAGGGTTAGGGTTAGGGTTAGGGTTAGGGTTAGGGTTGGGTTAGGGTTGAACCTCTGTGGGTCATTAGAATGCTCTTGAACATGTTTTATTTTGCTCACTTTGTTACGTTTCCTCTGTTTTCCTGTATATATATATACATATAGTATTACACTCACTTTGTTACAGTTACAGGGGAGAAATGGGTTAGGGTTAGGGTTAGTTAGGGTTAGGGTTAGGGTTAGGGTTGAGTACCTCTGTGGGTCATTAGAATGCTCTTGAACATGCTTTATTTTGCTCACTTTG
>NW_026913758.1:0-5000 GCF_034315485.1 Pezoporus occidentalis | reverse complement strand
TAGGTTAGGGTTAGGGTTAGGGTAAGGGTTAGGGTTACGGTTAGGGTTAGGGTTAGGGTTAGGGTTAGGGTTAGGGTTGAGAACCTCTGTGGGTCATTAGAATGCTCTTGAACATGCTTTATTTTGATCACTTTGTTACGTTTCCTCTGTTTTCCTGTATATATATATACATATAGTATTACACTCACTTTGTTACAGTTACAGGGGAGAAATGGGTTAGGGTTAGTGTTAGGGTTAGGGTTAGGGTTAGGGTTAGGGTTAGGGTTAGTACCTCTGTGGGTCATTAGAATGCTCTTGAACATGCTTTATTTTGCTCACTTTGTTACATTTACTGTGTTTTCCTCTATATCTATATATATAGTGTTGCACTCACTTTGTCACAGTTACAGGGGAGAAATGGGTTAGGGTTAGGGTTAGGGTTAGGGTTAGGGTTGGGGTTGAGAACCTCTGTGGGTCATTAGAATGCTCTTGAACATACTTTATTTTGCTCACTTTGTTACGTTTACTGTGTTTTCCTATATATCTAGATATATAGTATTACACTCGCTTTGTTACAGTTAGAGGGGAGAAATGGGGTAGGGTTAGGTTTACGGTTAGGGTTAGGGTTAGGGTTAGGGTTAGGGTTAGGGTTGAGAACCTCTGTGGGTCATTAGAATCCTCTTGAACATGCTTTATTTTGATCACTTTGTTACGTTTCCTCTGTTTTCCTGTATATATATATACATATAGTATTACACTCACTTTGTTACAGTTACAGGGGAGAAATGGGTTAGGGTTAGGGTTAGGTTAGGGTTTAGGGTTAGGGTTAGGGTTAGGGTTAGGGTTAGGGTTGAGAACCTCTGTGGGTCATTAGAATGCTCTTGAACATGTTTTATTTTGCTCACTTTGTTACGTTTCCTCTGTTTTCCTGTATATATATATACATATAGTATTACACTCACTTTGTTACAGTTACAGGGGAGAAATGGGTTAGGGTTAGTGTTAGGGTTAGGGTTAGGGTTAGGGTTAGGGTTGAGTACCTCTGTGGGTCATTAGAATGCTCTTGAACATGCTTTATTTTGCTCACTTTGTTACATTTACTGTGTTTTCCTATATATCTATATATATAGTGTTGCACTCACTTTGTTACAGTTACAGGGGAGAAATGGGTTAGGGTTAGGGTTAGGGTTAGGGTTAGGGTTAGGGTTGAGAACCTCTGTGGGTCATTAGAATGCTCTTGAACATACTTTATTTTGCTCACTTTGTTACGTTTACTGTGTTTTCCTATATCTCTATATATAGTATTACACTCGCTTTGTTACAGTTAGAGGGGAGAAATGGGGTAGGGTTAGGTTTACGGTTAGGGTTAGGGTTAGGGTTAGGGTTAGGGTTAGGGTTAGGGTTGAGAACCTCTGTGGGTCATTAGAATCCTCTTGAACATGCTTTATTTTGATCACTTTGTTACGTTTCCTCTGTTTTCCTGTATATATATATACATATAGTATTACACTCACTTTGTTACAGTTACAGGGGAGAAATGGGTTAGGGTTAGGGTTAGGTTTAGGGTTAGGGTTAGGGTTAGGGTTAGGGTTAGGGTTAGGGTTGGGGTGGGTTAGAACCTCTGTGGGTCATTAGAATGCTCTTGAACATGTTTTATTTTGCTCACTTTGTTACGTTTCCTCTGTTTTCCTGTATATATATATACATATAGTATTACACTCACTTTGTTACAGTTACAGGGGAGAAATGGGTTAGGGTTAGTGTTAGGGTTAGGGTTAGGGTTAGGGTTGGGTTGAGTACCTCTGTGGGTCATTAGAATGCTCTTGAACATGCTTTATTTTGCTCACTTTGTTACATTTACTGTGTTTTCCTATATATCTATATATATAGTGTTGCACTCACTTTGTTACAGTTACAGGGGAGAAATGGGTTAGGGTTAGGGTTAGGGTTAGGGTTAGGGTTGGGGTTGAGAACCTCTGTGGGTCATTAGAATGCTCTTGAACATACTTTATTTTGCTCACTTTGTTACGTTTACTGTGTTTTCCTATATATCTAGATATATAGTATTACACTCGCTTTGTTACAGTTAGAGGGGAGAAATGGGGTAGGGTTAGGTTTACGGTTAGGGTTAGGGTTAGGGTTAGGGTTAGGGTTAGGGTTAGGGTTGAGAACCTCTGTGGGTCATTAGAATCCTCTTGAACATGCTTTATTTTGATCACTTTGTTACGTTTCCTCTGTTTTCCTGTATATATATATACATATAGTATTACACTCACTTTGTTACAGTTACAGGGGAGAAATGGGTTAGGGTTAGGGTTAGGTTTAGGGTTAGGGTTATGTTGTTAGGTATATGGGGTTGGGTTAGGGTTAGGGTTAGGGTTAGGGTTAGGGTTGAGAACCTCTGTGGGTCATTAGAATGCTCTTGAACATGTTTTATTTTGCTCACTTTGTTACGTTTCCTCTGTTTTCCTGTATATATATATACATATAGTATTACACTCACTTTGTTACAGTTACAGGGGAGAAATGGGTTAGGGTTAGTGTTAGGGTTAGGGTTAGGGTTAGGGTTAGGGTTGAGTACCTCTGTGGGTCATTAGAATGCTCTTGAACATGCTTTATTTTGCTCACTTTGTTACATTTACTGTGTTTTCCTATATATCTATATATATAGTGTTGCACTCACTTTGTTACAGTTACAGGGGAGAAATGGGTTAGGGTTAGGGTTAGGGTTAGGGTTAGGGTTGGGGTTGAGAACCTCTGTGGGTCATTAGAATGCTCTTGAACATACTTTATTTTGCTCACTTTGTTACGTTTACTGTGTTTTCCTATATATCTAGATATATAGTATTACACTCGCTTTGTTACAGTTAGAGGGGAGAAATGGGGTAGGGTTAGGTTTACGGTTAGGGTTAGGGTTAGGGTTAGGGTTAGGGTTAGGGTTGGGTTGAGAACCTCTGTGGGTCATTAGAATCCTCTTGAACATGCTTTATTTTGATCACTTTGTTACGTTTCCTCTGTTTTCCTGTATATATATATACATATAGTATTACACTCACTTTGTTACAGTTACAGGGGAGAAATGGGTTAGGGTTAGGGTTAGGTTTAGGGTTAGGGTTAGGGTTAGGGTTAGGGTTAGGGTTAGGGTTAGGGTTGAGAACCTCTGTGGGTCATTAGAATGCTCTTGAACATGTTTTATTTTGCTCACTTTGTTACGTTTCCTCTGTTTTCCTGTATATATATATACATATAGTATTACACTCACTTTGTTACAGTTACAGGGGAGAAATGGGTTAGGGTTAGTGTTAGGGTTAGGGTTAGGGTTAGGGTTAGGGTTGAGTACCTCTGTGGGTCATTAGAATGCTCTTGAACATGCTTTATTTTGCTCACTTTGTTACATTTACTGTGTTTTCCTATATATCTATATATATAGTGTTGCACTCACTTTGTTACAGTTACAGGGGAGAAATGGGTTAGGGTTAGGGTTAGGGTTAGGGTTAGGGTTGGGGTTGAGAACCTCTGTGGGTCATTAGAATGCTCTTGAACATACTTTATTTTGCTCACTTTGTTACGTTTACTGTGTTTTCCTATATATCTATATATATAGTATTACACTCGCTTTGTTACAGTTAGAGGGGAGAAATGGGGTAGGGTTAGGTTTACGGTTAGGGTTAGGGTTAGGGTTAGGGTTAGGGTTAGGGTTAGGGTTGAGAACCTCTGTGGGTCATTAGAATCCTCTTGAACATGCTTTATTTTGATCACTTTGTTACGTTTCCTCTGTTTTCCTGTATATATATATACATATAGTATTACACTCACTTTGTTACAGTTACAGGGGAGAAATGGGTTAGGGTTAGGGTTAGGTTAGGGTTAGGGTTAGGGTTAGGGTTAGGGTTAGGGTTAGGGTTGAGAACCTCTGTGGGTCATTAGAATGCTCTTGAACATGTTTTATTTTGCTCACTTTGTTACGTTTCCTCTGTTTTCCTGTATATATATATACATATAGTATTACACTCACTTTGTTACAGTTACAGGGGAGAAATGGGTTAGGGTTAGTGTTAGGGTTAGGGTTAGGGTTAGGGTTAGGGTTGAGTACCTCTGTGGGTCATTAGAATGCTCTTGAACATGCTTTATTTTGCTCACTTTGTTACATTTACTGTGTTTTCCTATATATCTATATATATAGTGTTGCACTCACTTTGTTACAGTTACAGGGGAGAAATGGGTTAGGGTTAGGGTTAGGGTTAGGGTTAGGGTTAGGCTTGAGAACCTCTGCTGGTCATTAGAATGCTCTTGAACATGCTTTATTTTGATCACTTTGTTACGTTTCCTGTGTTTTCCTATATATATATACATATAGTATTACACTCACTTTGTTACAGTTACAGGGGAGAAATGGGTTAGGGTTAGGGTTAGGTTTAGGGTTAGGGTTAGGGTTAGGTTTAGGGTTAGGGTTGAGAACCTCTGTGGGTCATTAGAATGCTCTTGAACATGTTTTATTTTGCTCACTTTGTTACGTTTCCTCTGGTTTCCTGTATATATATATACATATAGTATTACACTCACTTTGTTACAGTTACAGGGGAGAAATGGGTTAGGGTTAGTGTTAGGGTTAGGGTTAGGGTTAGGGTTAGGGTTGAGTACCTCTGTGGGTCATTAGAATGCTCTTGAACATGCTTTATTTTGCTCACTTTGTTACATTTACTGTGTTTTCCTATATATCTATATATATAGTGTCTTTATTTTGCTCACTTTGTTACATTTACTGTGTTTTCCTATATATCTATATATATAGTGTTGCACTCACTTTGTTACAGTTACAGGGGAGAAATGGGTTAGGGTTAGGGTTAGGGTTAGGGTTAGGGTTGGGGTTGAGAACCTCTGTGGGTCATTAGAATGCTCTTGAACATACTTTATTTTGCTCACTTTGTTACGTTTCCTCTGTTTTCCTGTATATATATATACATATAGTATTACACTCACTTTGTTACAGTTACAGGGGAGAAATGTGTTAGGGTTAGTGT
>NW_026913757.1:0-10182 GCF_034315485.1 Pezoporus occidentalis | reverse complement strand
CCCTTTATTCTAACATGGACACCCCTTGGAAAACACTAACAAGAAATAAAAAATACAGTTTTATGAAAATTACAAGACCATGAAATAAGTTGTTACTTGGGTGTTCTAAGCATGGCTCACCTTGGCTAAATAACCTCAATGTCTTTTTTCACTTAAAATGTGAAAGCAAGTCTGAGCCAGGGAGTCTGTGTTAGCCTCAATGTATGATTTGTGTGGATGTGTGAGTCAGTGAATGCCAGGTTGAGCCTAAGTCTCAGCTGGAGTGTCTGTGCAGTTTAAATACATGCCTTGTCAGGCTGTTTTTATCCTAGCTGGTAATTTGCCCCACCCCTGAGCCAGGGAATTGAGGGAGGGGTTGTGGGTAGGGCCTGGGGTATATAAGGCAGAGCTTCGAGGCAAAGGAGCTTCTTTAAAGTTTGGCTCTTTCCGAGGTAAGGTCTCTGGGGTGTTTTGTGTTTTTAAAGTTTTCTGTTTTGTTTTTGTAATTTTTAATAATTTTTTTTTTAGGTCTAAGTTTTAAGCTGCCAGAATATTTAGGTGTGTAAGTGCCACTAAAGTCTTTTGTGCTGTGTTTTTCTTTGAGGTGTTATTGTTATTGGTGGTACTAAGCTAAGTGTTTTTTTTCTGTTGTTTTCAGCTACAGAAATAATTGCAGAAGTTGTTTTTTGTTTATGTTCTCATTAAAGATAGACTGTTTCTGTTCTTTTTTGCATGTTGTGGTTACTGAACAAATATACAGGTTATGTGATTAAGAGTTTTTATAAGAGTACTTTTGGGTCTGTGGTATTATAAAAGCTAAGTTCAATGCTTAGGTTTACAGAACACTAAAAGGGAATACTATTATTGTTTTGTGATGAGGCTGTTCAAGAAATGGTGGTATTTGGTAGAGAAAGGTCTAAGAATGGCTTGTAGTCAGCTCTTTTATTATGTTAAAAGTCTAAAGCATAGGAGAGGCTGGTTCTTTACAGTCTGCATGTAGTTAACATTTCAGAGTATTTCTCTTTATTTGTTTGCCTTTAAAATGTTATATGGCTACAATGTTGTTTTTTTTTTTTTTTTTCCTGTTGTTATGGCAGATGAGAGAAATGAATTGGGTGGATGCTGTAAACACCCAGGTGTCTAGTATGGGACACCTGAGCAATAAATATTACTTGAGACTTAGGTTGCTATAAAACCTAAGCAGAAAGACTACTTTTTGGCAAAAGAGGGATAGGGAACAGCATCAGAATAGCAGGAATAGGTCTGAAATGTGCCATAAAGATGACAAAAATGAAATGGGATTTTTTATAGCAGAATCTCACAGTGAGCAGGGTAGTACAGCTTGAGAGTTTCAATGAGTGCATTTGATTGTGATCTGTGTTGTCACTTCCACATCCCTGCTAAAACTAAACGTGGTAAGCCTGTTGTTTGGACTTGTTCTTCATATTCTGACTGATGACATTGGCTATTTAAAAGTGGGCTATGTATTTCTTTTCAGTACTTACAAGAGTTCGGAAAAGAACAGATTTTGCTTCAGACAACTCAGCAATTGTTTTCTGGGGCACTGCACCAATTTCCTTTTCCAGTTGTGAACAGGTGAGGGTTTGTCTTAGAGAGTGGTGACTCAGTGTTCAGAAGAACACAACAAAGGGCTTCAGTTTTGTGTTAGATATTGCAGGTCTTGCCCTGGATATTTGGAATCAGATAAGTGCTTGTGGTGAGTCAGGGAGGAAAGGAGAAGGGTGGCAGGCTCGGTGACTTTTGCAAGAACCGTGGCTATTGGATTTTTTTTGCTCTTGTAGGGCATGGAGAGCAGGAGACGCTTGGAATCAGACTGTGGAATGGCTTTGGGACAGGCGAGACCAGTGTTGAGGAGCTTTGGAGGAGGCCGAGGTTTGGTAAGGAAGAGGCCGGGCGGGATGGCTGGGGTGGTGGAGATGAGGGCCACCACAGGCTGTTCCCTGGTTTTGGTTTGTTTCTGCAGATGATGAAGAGGAACTTGTCAAGGTCTGCAGCATGGCTGGCGTCTGCCGTGGGAGTTGTGAGCAGTGAGGTTGCTTCGAGAGGCATGGAACTATGCAAGCTAAGTAGAGGGACTGCTTTAGGAGGCGAGGGGGTGGGAGACAGCGTCAGAATGGCAGGAAGGTGTTTGAGATGTATCGTTCCAATGTAGTGTTTGATCCAGAATGTGTGAGAAGACGCTTGGAGGTGGCTGGGAGGGGAATGGTCAGTTTTAGTGAAGGTAGTGCCTGGGAGTTAAATGCCAGGATGAAAAGGTGCCATTTGTGGGGCTTAAGTCTGGGGTGTCGTGTCAGGGGCAGTAGGTAACGGTCCTTGGTGAACCAGGCAAGGGTGGGAAAGTAGTGTTTGTTGCCTTTGGCTCCTCGCAGAGAGTTGTGCTGTGGCTGCTTCAGGCGAGGTCCAGCTTTGGTTCCTAGCCAGAGAGTTGTGCTTTAGAACTGCCTGGAGAAGTCCTGACCCTGGGAGACCTTCCTAGATACGGTTGGCCGCTTCTTGCGACGTGGGCTGGCCCCCTGCGTAGCAATGAGCGCGCGTTTTTGTGAGTATGAAAGCCCGAGCCTCGTGCTGTGTGAGGGAGGCAGAAGCTCATGCCAGGCAGGTGAAGGTTGCCTGCGCGGGGACGCCCGCTAAGGTTGGGCCTGCCACCTCGCACTGCCATGACGCTTGTCGGAGCTGGTTTGCTGATGGTCTTCCTAGGGTCCTTGGGCTTGGTAAGATAAGGAACCATGAGAAGCATGCTTTGCTATCTCTATAGTTTTTTTTTGTATTAATAAGCTAGCTGTGAGTTTTCTGCTTGTCTCTGGTTTTCTGTCAGATAGATTTCTTGAACTGTGGAACGTATGTGGTGGGGTTTTCTAATCACAGTGTAGTTCTCTCCTCTGGATGAGCTGTGTGAATGGAGGGAAGAGGTCTGAGAATAAGCTTGTAATTAATGACACAGGCCCAGAGAGCCTGCTTGGGAGTGGGTGGGATAGTCTATGTAGAGTTAGTGTCTGAGCCAGAGGGTGTGAGGGTCTGGGTTGAGATTGACAGGCATACACAGACTCATATTCAGACAACCCAAGTGTCAGTGTGAGCTTGGGCTGAGCCTTAGAGGCAGAATAAGCTTTTGCTTGGCATTGCTGTGAATAAGGCCTGGTTGCTCTTGCAGATGGTGAGATGGTTAGCCACCTGTGAGAGGCTGATGGAGGAGGGTTGAGCCGAGTGATGGAACCAGGTGAGTCAATCTGTGGTGTCAGAAGCAAATTCCAGTTTATTGTCCTGGTGGGATGATGACTTGCTGTGTGTTTTGAATTTGGAGGTGCTGGGAGAGCTGTCCTGGACTCGGTGAGTTCTGCTTGGCAGACTGAAGCAGCAATTGGTGGAGCGTCTGTGGTTCTTGTGAAATCCAGTGAGTTGTGTTCTGCAGGCGGTGCCCGCTCAAAGAAGAGAAGCGTGCAATTGGTGGAGTGATGGGAGAGGGAGTGGGGACTTGGTGAGGGGAGGGTGTTACTTCTCAGGGTGTTTCCCTTGGTGTTTCAGGTGAAAACCGAGGTAAAGGTTGTTGGAGGGCTGTGAGGAGGTGTGGTTTGTGTGTGTGTGTGTGGTAGCTTAGAATTGAGAAGAACATGTTCAGTGCTTTTAGTATTTGTGTTTGGTATTGCAGGTCTTGCCGTGGATCTTTGCAGTGCTTGAGTGAGGGTCGGGAATGGCTTTGAGGAGCAGAATTGAGTGTTACTTTGAACCTTCTCTCAGGGTTTATGGGGTGTGGAGATGAGGGCCACCACAGGCTTTCCCTGGTTTTGGTTTGTTTCTGCAGATGATGAAGCTTGTCAGAGGTCTGCAGCATGGCTCTGCCGTGGGAGTTGTGAGCAGTGGTTGCTTCGAGACGCATGGAACTATGGCTAAGTGAGGGAGGCTTTGTGGGAGTGTGTGGCAGGAAGGTGTTCTCTGTTTGTCTGTTTCCCTGTAGTGTTTGTTTCAGGTGCTGTCTGGAGAAGACGCTTGGAGGTGGCTGGTGGTTTAGTGTGTGCCTGGGAGTTAAATGAGGATGAAAAGGTGCTTGTGTGGGGTGTCGTGCAGGTCGGTCCTTGCCCAGGCAAGGGTGGGAAAGTCTTTGGCCTTTGTCCTTGCAGGAGTTGTGCTGTGGCTGCTTCAGGCGAGGTCCAGCTTTGGTTCCTAGCCAGAGAGTTGTGCTTTAGAACTGCCTGGAGAAGTCCTGACCCTGGGAGACCTTCCTAGATACGGTTGTCCGGGAGGTGTGAGTAATGTGTGAGGGAGGCAAGCCTGCGCGGGGACGCCCGCTAAGGTTGGGCCTGTGTGTGTTGTCGGAGCTGGTTTGCTGATGGTCTTCCTAGGGTCCTTGGGCTTGTTAAGATAAGGAACCATCATATAGTTTTTTTTTTTTTGTAAGCGCAGTGAGTTTTCTGGTCTCTGTTTTCTGTCCGATAGATTTCTTGAACTGTGGAACGTATGTGGTGGGGTTTTCTAATCACGGTGTAGTTCTCTCCTCTCTATGAGCTGTGTGAATGGAGAGAAAGAGGTCTTAGAATAAGCTTGTAATTAATGAGGCCCAGAGAGCCTGCTTGGGAGTGGGTGAAGGAGAGTGTCTGAGCCAGAGGGTGTTTTGCCTTGTGTGAGTGATGGGCTGAGGGTCCTGTGGGGTTGGTGGGAGGTTGTGCTGGAGACCAGAAAGTTCCTGGTCAATCTGGGTGCAAAGTGGCTTTGGCCCTCCTGAGGGATGATGACTTGCTGTGTGTTTTGAATTTGGAGGGTGCGCTTTGAACCTTCCCTCAGGTTTCCTGGATTGGTGTTTCTGGTTGCTCTTCATGTTGTGTTCTGCTGCAGTCACCTGGGAAGTCTGAACAGAGCCTTGGCACGTTCATCTTCTTTGAGCCCGGGCACCGCCTGCAGCCTGGCTCCACCAATGCTGTTCAGGCCAGGACCCATGGGGCAGGCTTTTCTGTGTGCCTCTCACAGGTGGCTGCCATCTCACCATCTGCAAGAGCAACCAGGCCTTATTCACAGCAATGCCAAGCAAAAGCTTGTTCTGCCTCTAAGGCTCAGCCCAAGCTCACACTGACACTTGGCTTGTCTGAATATGAGTCTGTGTATGCAATCTCAACCCAGACCCTCACACCCTCTGGCTCAGACACTAACTCTACATAGACTATCCCACCCACTCCCAAGCAGGCTCTCTGGGCCTGCGTCTTAAGCTTATTCTCAGACCTCTTTCTCTCCATTCACACAGCTCATCCAGAGGAGAGAACACACCGTGATTAGAAAACCCCACCACATTTTCAAGAAATCTGGCATCTGAAGAAAACCAGAGAGACAAGCAGAAAACTTTTATTAATACAAAAAAAAAAACTATAGAGATAGCAAAGCATGCTTCTTGGTTCCTTATCAGTCAGCAAACCAGCTCCGACAAGCGTTTTTTCCCCGCGCAGGCAACCTTCATGCCTGGCATGATCAAGGCTCGGGCTACAAAACGCGCGCTCATTGCTACGCAGGAGCCCACGTACATCTCTCCCAGGGTCTTCTCCAGGCAGTTCTAAAGCACAACTCTCTGGCTCTGGACCTCCCAAGCAGCCACAGCACAACTCTCTGCGCCAAAGGCAACAAACACTCTTTCCATGCCTCCCCAAAGCAACCTCACTGCTCACAACTCTGCAAGGAGCCATAAGGCAACAAACACTGCCTGGTTGTCAAGCTTACCTACTGACACGACACCCGCTTAAGTTTTCACATTTCGGCCTTAGGCACTACACTAAAACTGACCATTCCCCTCCAAGCCACCTCCAGGCGTCTTCTCACACATTCTGGATCAAACACTACATTGGAACGATACATCTCAAACACCTTCCTGCCATGCTGCAGACAACCTCACTGCTCACAACTCCCACGGCAGTTGCAGACCTTGACAAGTTCCTCTTCATCATCTGCAGAAACAAACCAAAACCAGGGAACAGCCTGTGGTGGCCCTCATCTCCACCACCCCAGCCATCCCGCCCGGCCTGTTCCTTACCAAACCTCGGCCTCCTCCAAAGCTCCTCAACACTGCGCTTGCCTGTCCCAAAGCCATTCCACAGAGTGACCTGGGCTCTCTCCTGCCCTCCGTGCTCTAGGAGTGCAACAGAAGACAATGACCATGGTTCTTGCAAAAGTGACCGACCCCACAATCCTTCTTCTTACCTCCCTCACTCAACTCAAGCACTCATCCTACTCCAAAGATCCACGGCAAGACCTGCAATACCAAACACAAATACTAAAAGCACTGAACATGTTCTTCTCAATTCTAAGCTACCGCACACACACACAAACCCCTTACCTCCTCACAGCCCTCCAACATTGGCACCTTTACCTCGCCCGAGTTGTCTGCAGCACCTGAAACACCAAGGGAAACAGATAAACCCTGAGAGAAGGTTCAAAGTAACACCCTCCCCTCACCAAGTCCCCACTCCCTCTCCCATCACTCTGCTACTCCTGCGCTGGACTTTGCACGCCTTCCCTTCTCTTCTTTGAGCCCGGGCACCGCCTGCAGAACACAACATGAAGAGCTGGTTTTCATTTCACAAGAACCACAAGACGCTCCACCAATTGCTGCTTCAGTCTGCCAAGCAGAACTCACCGAGTCCAGGACAGCTCTGGGGCACCCAGCTCGCTTCGCACCTCCAAATTCAAAACACACAGCAAGTCATCATCCCACCAGGAGAATAAACTGGAATTTGCTTCTGACACCACAGATTGACTCACCTGCTTCCATCACTCGGCTCAACCCTCCTCCATCAGCCTCTCACAGGTGGCTAACCATCTCACCATCTGCAAGAGCAACCAGGCCTTATTCACAGCAATGCCAAGCAAAAGCTTATTCTGCCTCTAAGGCTCAGCCCAAGCTCACACTGACACTTGGGTTGTCTGAATATGAGTCTGTGTATGCCTGTCAATCTCAACCCAGACCCTCACACCCTCTGGCTCAGACACTAACTCTACATAGACTATCCCACCCACTCCCAAGCAGGCTCTCTGGGCCTGCGTCATTAATTACAAGCTTATTCTCAGACCTCTTTCTCTCCATTCACACAGCTCATCCAGAGGAGAGAACTACACCGTGATTAGAAAACCCCACCACATACGTTCCACAGTTCAAGAAATCTATCTGACAGAAAACCAGAGACAAGCAGAAAACTCACAGCTAGCTTATTAATACAAAAAAAAAACTATAGAGATAGCAAAGCATGCTTCTCATGGTTCCTTATCTTACCAAGCCCAAGGACCCTAGGAAGACCATCAGCAAACCAGCTCCGACAAGCGTCATGGCAGTGCGAGGTGGCAGGCCCAACCTTAGCGGGCGTCCCCGCGCAGGCAACCTTCACCTGCCTGGCATGAGCTTCTGCCACCCTCACACAGCACGAGGCTCGGGCTTTCATACTCACAAAAACGCGCGCTCATTGCTACGCAGGGGGCCAGCCCACGTCGCAAGAAGCGGCCAACCGTATCTAGGAAGGTCTCCCAGGGTCAGGACTTCTCCAGGCAGTTCTAAAGCACAACTCTCTGGCTAGGAACCAAAGCTGGACCTCGCCTGAAGCAGCCACAGCACAACTCTCTGCGAGGAGCCAAAGGCAACAAACACTACTTTCCCACCCTTGCCTGGTTCACCAAGGACCGTTACCTACTGCCCCTGACACGACACCCCAGACTTAAGCCCCACAAATGGCACCTTTTCATCCTGGCATTTAACTCCCAGGCACTACCTTCACTAAAACTGACCATTCCCCTCCCAGCCACCTCCAAGCGTCTTCTCACACATTCTGGATCAAACACTACATTGGAACCATACATCTCAAACACCTTCCTGCCATTCTGACGCTGTCTCCCACCCCCTCGCCTCCTAAAGCGGTCCCTCTACTTAGCTTGCATAGTTCCATGCCTCTCGAAGCAACCTCACTGCTCACAACTCCCACGGCAGACGCCAGCCATGCTGCAGACCTTGACAAGTTCCTCTTCATCATCTGCAGAAACAAACCAAAACCAGGGAACAGCCTGTGGTGGCCCTCATCTCCACCACCCCAGCCATCCCGCCCGGCCTCTTCCTTACCAAACCTCGGCCTCCTCCAAAGCTCCTCAACACTGGTCTCGCCTGTCCCAAAGCCATTCCACAGTCTGATTCCAAGCGTCTCCTGCTCTCCATGCCCTACAAGAGCAAAAAAAATCCAATAGCCACGGTTCTTGCAAAAGTCACCGAGCCTGCCACCCTTCTCCTTTCCTCCCTGACTCACCACAAGCACTTATCTGATTCCAAATATCCAGGGCAAGACCTGCAATATCTAACACAAAACTGAAGCCCTTTGTTGTGTTCTTCTGAACACTGAGTCACCACTCTCTAAGACAAACCCTCACCTGTTCACAACTGGAAAAGGAAATTGGTGCAGTGCCCCAGAAAACAATTGCTGAGTTGTCTGAAGCAAAATCTGTTCTTTTCCGAACTCCTGTAAGTACTGAAAAGAAATACATAGCCCACTTTTAAATAGCCAATGTCATCAGTCAGAATATGAAGAGCAAGTCCAAACAACAGGCTTACCACGTTTAGTTTTAGCAGGGATGTGGAAGTGACAACACAGATCAAAATCAAATGCACTCATGGAAACTCTCAAGCTGTACTACCCTGCTCACTGTGAGATGCTGCTATAAAAAATCCCATTTCATTTTTGTCATCTTTATGGCACATTTCAGACCTATTCCTGCTATTCTGATGCTGTTCCCTATCCCTCTTTTGCCAAAAAGTAGTCTTTCTGCTTAGGTTTTATAGCAACCTAAGTCTCAAGTAATATTTATTGCTCAGGTGTCCCATACTAGACACCTGGGTGTTTACAGCATCCACCCAATTCATTTCTCTCATCTGCCATAACAACAGGAAAAAAAAAAAAACAACATTGTAGCCATATAACATTTTAAAGGCAAACAAATAAAGAAATACTCTGAAATGTTAACTACATGCAGACTGTAAAGAACCAGCCTCTCCTAAGCTTTAGACTTTTAACATAATAAAAGAGCTGACTACAAGCCATTCTTAGACCTTTCTCTACCAAATACCACCATTTCTTGAACAGCCTCATCACAAAACAATAATAGTATTCCCTTTTAGTGTTCTGTAAACCTAAGCATTGAACTTAGCTTTTATAATACCACAGACCCAAAAGTACTCTTATAAAAACTCTTAATCACATAACCTGTATATTTGTTCAGTAACCACAACATGCAAAAAAGAACAGAAACAGTCTATCTTTAATGAGAACATAAACAAAAAACAACTTCTGCAATTATTTCTGTAGCTGAAAACAACAGAAAAAAAACACTTAGCTTAGTACCACCAATAACAATAACACCTCAAAGAAAAACACAGCACAAAAGACTTTAGTGGCACTTACACACCTAAATATTCTGGCAGCTTAAAACTTAGACCTAAAAAAAAAATTATTAAAAATTACAAAAACAAAACAGAAAACTTTAAAAACACAAAACACCCCAGAGACCTTACCTCAGAAAGAGCCAAACTTTAAAGAAGCTCCTTTGCCTCCAAGCTCTGCCTTATATACCCCAGGCCCTACCCACAACCCCTCCCTCAATTCCCTGGCTCAGGGGTGGGGCAAATTACCAGCTAGGATAAAAACAGCCTGACAAGGTACAGCTGGGTTTTTTTATCTGGGCTCGGTTTCTTGGTTGCTTTCTGGCTTGAACTTTTTGGCTTTCTTTTTTTGCTTTAGATTTGCATTCAAAATTCACAGACTGCACAGCTTCACTTTTATTCAGTTAGATTTTGAATTATATTTGGTTTCAGACCACATAGGGTTTTTTTGTCTCAGATTTTGGGGCTCAGACTCACATGGGTTTCTTTCCACACAGGCTGGTTCAGTCTCATGTATTTAAACTGCACAGGCACTCTAGCTGAGACTTGGGCTCAACCTGGCATTCACTGACTCACACATCCACACAAATCATACATTGAGGCTAACACAGACTCCCTGGCTCAGACTTGCTTTCACATTTTAAGTGAAAAAAGACATTGAGGTTATTTAGCCAGGGTCAGCCATGCTTACAACACCCAAGTAACAACTTATTTCATGGTCTTGTCATTTTCATAAAACTGTACTTTTTACTTCTTGTTAGTGTTTCCCAAGGGGTGTACGTGTTAGAATAAAGGGA
>NW_026913756.1:0-16577 GCF_034315485.1 Pezoporus occidentalis | reverse complement strand
ATATATATATAGTGTTGCACTCACTTTGTTACAGTTAGAGGGGGGATTTGGGTTTAGGGTTAGGGTTAGGGTTAGGGTTAGGGTTAGGGTTGAGAACCTCTGTGGGTCATTAGAATGCTCTTGAACATGTTTTATTTTGCTCACTTTGTTACGTTTCCTCTGTTTTCCTGTATATACATATACATATAGTATTACACTCACTTTGTTACAGTTACAGGGGAGAAATGGGTTAGGGTTAGTGTTAGGGTTAGGGTTAGGGTTAGGGTTGAGTACCTCTGTGGGTCATTAGAATGCTCTTGAACATGCTTTATTTTGCTCACTTTGTTACATTTACTGTGTTTTCCTATATATCTATATATATAGTATTACACTCGCTTTGTTACAGTTACAGGGGAGAAATGGGGTAGGGTTAGGTTTACGGTTAGGGTTAGGGTTAGGGTTAGGGTTAGGGTTGAGAACCTCTGTGGGTCATTAGAATCCTCTTGAACATGCTTTATTTTGATCACTTTGTTACGTTTCCTCTGTTTTCCTGTATATATATATACATATAGTATTACACTCACTTTGTTACAGTTACAGGGGAGAAATGGGTTAGGGTTAGGGTTAGGGTTAGGGTTAGGGTTAGGGTTAGGGTTAGGGTTGGGTTGAGAACCTCTGTGGGTCATTAGAATGCTCTTGAACATGTTTTATTTTGCTCACTTTGTTACGTTTCCTCTGTTTTCCTGTATATATATATACATATAGTATTACACTCACTTTGTTACAGTTACAGGGGAGAAATGGGTTAGGGTTAGTGTTAGGGTTAGGGTTAGGGTTGGGTTAGTACCTCTGTGGGTCATTAGAATGCTCTTGAACATGCTTTATTTTGCTCACTTTGTTACATTTACTGTGTTTTCCTATATATCTATATATATAGTGTTGCACTCACTTTGTTACAGTTACAGGGGAGAAATGGGTTAGGGTTAGGGTTAGGGTTAGGGTTAGGGTTGGGGTTGAGAACCTCTGTGGGTCATTAGAATGCTCTTGAACATACTTTATTTTGCTCACTTTGTTACGTTTACTGTGTTTTCCTATATATCTAGATATATAGTATTACACTCGCTTTGTTACAGTTAGAGGGGAGAAATGGGGTAGGGTTAGGTTTACGGTTAGGGTTAGGGTTAGGGTTAGGGTTAGGGTTGAGAACCTCTGTGGGTCATTAGAATCCTCTTGAACATGCTTTATTTTGATCACTTTGTTACGTTTCCTCTGTTTTCCTGTATATATATATACATATAGTATTACACTCACTTTGTTACAGTTACAGGGGAGAAATGGGTTAGGGTTAGGGTTAGGTTTAGGGTTAGGGTTAGGGTTAGGGTTAGGGTTAGGGTTAGGGTTGAGAACCTCTGTGGGTCATTAGAATGCTCTTGAACATGTTTTATTTTGCTCACTTTGTTACGTTTCCTCTGTTTTCCTGTATATATATATACATATAGTATTACACTCACTTTGTTACAGTTACAGGGGAGAAATGGGTTAGGGTTAGTGTTAGGGTTAGGGTTAGGGTTAGGGTTGGGTTGAGTACCTCTGTGGGTCATTAGAATGCTCTTGAACATGCTTTATTTTGCTCACTTTGTTACATTTACTGTGTTTTCCTATATATCTATATATATAGTGTTGCACTCACTTTGTTACAGTTACAGGGGAGAAATGGGTTAGGGTTAGGGTTAGGGTTAGGGTTAGGGTTGGGGTTGAGAACCTCTGTGGGTCATTAGAATGCTCTTGAACATACTTTATTTTGCTCACTTTGTTACGTTTACTGTGTTTTCCTATATATCTAGATATATACTATTACACTCGCTTTGTTACAGTTAGAGGGGAGAAATGGGGTTTGGTTAGGTTTACGGTTAGGGTTAGGGTTAGGGTTAGGGTTAGGGTTGAGAACCTCTGTGGGTCATTAGAATCCTCTTGAACATGCTTTATTTTGATCACTTTGTTACGTTTCCTCTGTTTTCCTGTATATATATATACATATAGTATTACACTCACTTTGTTACAGTTACAGGGGAGAAATGGGTTAGGGTTAGGGTGGTTTAGGGTTAGGGTTAGGGTTAGGGTTAGGGTTGAGTACCTCTGTGGGTCATTAGAATGCTCTTGAACATGCTTTATTTTGCTCACTTTGTTACATTTACTGTGTTTTCCTATATATCTATATATATAGTGTTGCACTCACTTTGTTACAGTTACAGGGGAGAAATGGGTTAGGGTTAGGGTTAGGGTTAGGGTTAGGGTTGGGGTTGAGAACCTCTGTGGGTCATTAGAATGCTCTTGAACATACTTTATTTTGCTCACTTTGTTACGTTTACTGTGTTTTCCTATATATCTAGATATATAGTATTACACTCGCTTTGTTACAGTTAGAGGGGAGAAATGGGGTAGGGTTAGGTTTACGGTTAGGGTTAGGGTTAGGGTTAGGGTTAGGGTTAGGGTTGAGAACCTCTGTGGGTCATTAGAATCCTCTTGAACATGCTTTATTTTGATCACTTTGTTACGTTTCCTCTGTTTTCCTGTATATATATATACATATAGTATTACACTCACTTTGTTACAGTTACAGGGGAGAAATGGGTTAGGGTTAGGGTTAGGTTTAGGGTTAGGGTTAGGGTTAGGGTTAGGGTTAGGGTTAGGGTTGAGAACCTCTGTGGGTCATTAGAATGCTCTTGAACATGTTTTATTTTGCTCACTTTGTTACGTTTCCTCTGTTTTCCTGTATATATATATACATATAGTATTACACTCACTTTGTTACAGTTACAGGGGAGAAATGGGTTAGGGTTAGTGTTAGGGTTAGGGTTAGGGTTAGGGTTAGGGTTGAGTACCTCTGTGGGTCATTAGAATGCTCTTGAACATGCTTTATTTTGCTCACTTTGTTACATTTACTGTGTTTTCCTATATATCTATATATATAGTGTTGCACTCACTTTGTTACAGTTACAGGGGAGAAATGGGTTAGGGTTAGGGTTAGGGTTAGGGTTAGGGTTGGGGTTGAGAACCTCTGTGGGTCATTAGAATGCTCTTGAACATACTTTATTTTGCTCACTTTGTTACGTTTACTGTGTTTTCCTATATATCTAGATATATAGTATTACACTCGCTTTGTTACAGTTAGAGGGGAGAAATGGGGTAGGGTTAGGTTTAGGGTTAGGGTTAGGGTTAGGGTTAGGGTTAGGGTTGAGAACCTCTGTGGGTCATTAGAATCCTCTTGAACATGCTTTATTTTGATCACTTTGTTACGTTTCCTCTGTTTTCCTGTATATATATATACATATAGTATTACACTCACTTTGTTACAGTTACAGGGGAGAAATGGGTTAGGGTTAGGGTTAGGTTTAGGGTTAGGGTTAGGGTTAGGGTTAGGGTTAGGGTTGAGAACCTCTGTGGGTCATTAGAATGCTCTTGAACATGTTTTATTTTGCTCACTTTGTTACGTTTCCTCTGTTTTCCTGTATATATATATACATATAGTATTACACTCACTTTGTTACAGTTACAGGGGAGAAATGGGTTAGGGTTAGTGTTAGGGTTAGGGTTAGGGTTAGGGTTGAGTACCTCTGTGGGTCATTAGAATGCTCTTGAACATGCTTTATTTTGCTCACTTTGTTACATTTACTGTGTTTTCCTATATATCTATATATATAGTGTTGCACTCACTTTGTTACAGTTACAGGGGAGAAATGGGTTAGGGTTAGGGTTAGGGTTAGGGTTAGGGTTGGGGTTGAGAACCTCTGTGGGTCATTAGAATGCTCTTGAACATACTTTATTTTGCTCACTTTGTTACGTTTACTGTGTTTTCCTATATATCTAGATATATAGTATTACACTCGCTTTGTTACAGTTAGAGGGGAGAAATGGGGTAGGGTTAGGTTTACGGTTAGGGTTAGGGTTAGGGTTAGGGTTAGGGTTAGGGTTAGGGTTGAGAACCTCTGTGGGTCATTAGAATCCTCTTGAACATGCTTTATTTTGATCACTTTGTTACGTTTCCTCTGTTTTCCTGTATATATATATACATATAGTATTACACTCACTTTGTTACAGTTACAGGGGAGAAATGGGTTAGGGTTAGGGTTAGGTTTAGGGTTAGGGTTAGGGTTAGGGTTAGGGTTAGGGTTAGGGTTGAGAACCTCTGTGGGTCATTAGAATGCTCTTGAACATGTTTTATTTTGCTCACTTTGTTACGTTTCCTCTGTTTTCCTGTATATATATATACATATAGTATTACACTCACTTTGTTACAGTTACAGGGGAGAAATGGGTTAGGGTTAGTGTTAGGGTTAGGGTTAGGGTTAGGGTTGGGTTGAGTACCTCTGTGGGTCATTAGAATGCTCTTGAACATGCTTTATTTTGCTCACTTTGTTACATTTACTGTGTTTTCCTATATATCTATATATATAGTGTTGCACTCACTTTGTTACAGTTACAGGGGAGAAATGGGTTAGGGTTAGGGTTAGGGTTAGGGTTAGGGTTAGGGTTGGGTTGAGAACCTCTGTGGGTCATTAGAATGCTCTTGAACATGCTTTATTTTGCTCACTTTGTTACGTTTACTGTGTTTTCCTATATATCTATATATATAGTATTACACTCACTTTGTTACAGTTACAGGGGAGAAATGGGTTAGGGTTAGGTTTACGGTTAGGGTTAGGGTTAGGGTTAGGGTTAGGGTTAGGGTTGAGAACCTCTGTGGGTCATTAGAATCCTCTTGAACATGCTTTATTTTGCTCACTTTGTTACGTTTACTGTGTTTTCCTATATATCTATATATATAGTATTACACTCACTTTGTTACAGTTACAGGGGAGAAATGGGTTAGGGTTAGGGTTTAGGGTTAGGGTTAGGGTTAGGGTTAGGGTTAGGGTTAGAACCTCTGTGGGTCATTAGAATGCTCTTGAACATGCTTTATTTTGCTCACTTTGTTACGTTTCCTCTGTTTTCCTGTATATATATATACATATAGTATTACACTCACTTTGTTACAGTTACAGGGGAGAAATGGGTTAGGGTTAGGGTTAGGGTTAGGGTTAGGGTTAGGGTTAGGGTTGAGTACCTCTGTGGGTCATTAGAATGCTCTTGAACATGCTTTATTTTGCTCACTTTGTTACATTTACTGTGTTTTCCTATATATATATATATATAGTATTACACTCACTTTGTTACAGTTACAGGGGAGAAATGGGTTAGGGTTAGGGTTAGGGTTAGGGTTAGGGTTAGGGTTAGGGTTGAGAACCTCTGTGGGTCATTAGAATGCTCTTGAACATGCTTTATTTTGCTCACTTTGTTACGTTTACTGTGTTTTCCTATATATATATATATATAGTATTACACTCACTTTGTTACAGTTACAGGGGAGAAATGGGTTAGGGTTAGGGTTAGGTTAGGGTTAGGGTTAGGGTTAGGGTTAGGGTTGAGAACCTCTGTGGGTCATTAGAATGCTCTTGAACATGCTTTATTTTGCTCACTTTGTTACGTTTCCTGTGTTTTCCTGTATATATATACATATAGTATTACACTCACTTTGTTACAGTTACAGGGGAGAAATGGGTTAGGGTTAGGGTTAGGTTTAGGGTTAGGGTTAGGGTTAGGGTTAGGGTTAGGGTTGAGAACCTCTGTGGGTCATTATAATGCTCTTGAACATGTTTTATTTTGCTCACTTTGTTACGTTTCCTCTGTTTTCCTGTATATATATATACATATAGTATTACACTCACTTTGTTACAGTTACAGGGGAGAAATGGGTTAGGGTTAGTGTTTAGGGTTAGGGTTAGGGTTAGGGTTAGGGTTGAGTACCTCTGTGGGTCATTAGAATGCTCTTGAACATGCTTTATTTTGCTCACTTTGTTACATTTACTGTGTTTTCCTATATATATATATATATAGTATTACACTCACTTTGTTACAGTTACAGGGGAGAAATGGGTTAGGGTTAGGGTTAGGGTTAGGGTTAGGGTTAGGGTTAGGGTTGAGAACCTCTGTGGGTCATTAGAATGCTCTTGAACATACTTTATTTTGCTCACTTTGTTACGTTTACTGTGTTTTCCTATATATATATATATATAGTATTACACTCGCTTTGTTACAGTTACAGGGGAGAAATGGGTTAGGGTTAGGGTTAGGGTTAGGGTTAGGGTTAGGGTTAGGGTTGAGAACCTCTGTGGGTCATTAGAATCCTCTTGAACATGCTTTATTTTGATCACTTTGTTACGTTTCCTCTGTTTTCCTGTATATATATATACATATAGTATTACACTCACTTTGTTACAGTTACAGGGGAGAAATGGGTTAGGGTTAGGGTTAGGTTTAGGTTTAGGGGTAGGGTTAGGGTTAGGGTTAGGGTTAGGGTTAGGGTTGAGAACCTCTGTGGGTCATTAGAATGCTCTTGAACATGTTTTATTTTGCTCACTTTGTTACGTTTCCTCTGTTTTCCTGTATATATATATACATATAGTATTACACTCACTTTGTTACAGTTACAGGGGAGAAATGGGTTAGGGTTAGTGTTAGGGTTAGGGTTAGGGTTAGGGTTGGGTACCTCTGTGGGTCATTAGAATGCTCTTGAACATGCTTTATTTTGCTCACTTTGTTACATTTACTGTGTTTTCCTATATATCTATATATATAGTGTTGCACTCACTTTGTTACAGTTACAGGGGAGAAATGGGTTAGGGTTAGGGTTAGGGTTAGGGTTAGGGTTAGGGTTAGGGTTGAGAACCTCTGTGGGTCATTAGAATGCTCTTGAACATGCTTTATTTTGCTCACTTTGTTACGTTTACTGTGTTTTCCTATATATATATATATATAGTATTACACTCACTTTGTTACAGTTACAGGGGAGAAATGGGTTAGGGTTAGGGTTAGGTTTAAGGTTAGGGTTAGGGTTAGGGTTAGGGTTAGGGTTAGGGTTGAGAACCTCTGTGGGTCATTAGAATGCTCTTGAACATGCTTTATTTTGATCACTTTGTTACGTTTCCTCTGTTTTCCTGTATATATATATACATATAGTATTACACTCACTTTGTTACAGTTACAGGGGAGAAATGGGTTAGGGTTAGGGTTAGGTTAGGGTTAGGGTTAGGGTTAGGGTTAGGGTTAGGGTTAGGGTTAGGGTTGAGAACCTCTGTGGGTCATTAGAATGCTCTTGAACATGCTTTATTTTGCTCACTTTGTTACGTTTACTGTGTTTTCCTATATATCTATATATATAGTATTACACTCACTTTGTTACAGTTACAGGGGAGAAATGGGTTAGGGTTAGTGTTAGGGTTAGGGTTAGGGTTAGGGTTGAGAACCTCTGTGGGTCATTAGAATGCTCTTGAACATGCTTTATTTTAGTGTTGCACTCCCTTTGTTACAGTTACAGGGGAGAAATGGGTTAGGGTTAGGGTTAGGGTTAGGGTTAGGGTTAGGGTTGGGGTTGAGAACCTCTGTGGGTCATTAGAATGCTCTTGAACATACTTTATTTTGCTCACTTTGTTACGTTTACTGTGTTTTCCTATATATCTATATATATAGTATTACACTCGCTTTGTTACAGTTACAGGGGAGAAATGGGGTAGGGTTAGGTTTACGGTTAGGGTTAGGGTTAGGGTTAGGGTTAGGGTTAGGGTTGAGAACCTCTGTGGGTCATTAGAATCCTCTTGAACATGCTTTATTTTGATCACTTTGTTACGTTTCCTCTGTTTTCCTGTATATATATATACATATAGTATTACACTCACTTTGTTACAGTTACAGGGGAGAAATGGGTTAGGGTTAGGGTTAGGTTTAGGGTTAGGGTTAGGGTTAGGGTTAGGGTTAGGGTTAGGGTTGAGAACCTCTGTGGGTCATTAGAATGCTCTTGAACATGTTTTATTTTGCTCACTTTGTTACGTTTCCTCTGTTTTCCTGTATATATATATACATATAGTATTACACTCACTTTGTTACAGTTACAGGGGAGAAATGGGTTAGGGTTAGGGTTAGGGTTTGGGTTTGGGTTAGGGTTAAGGTTAGGGTTAGGGTTGAGAACCTCTGTGTCTCATTAGAATGCTCTTGAACATGCTTTATTTTGCTCACTTTGTTACGTTTCCTCTGTTTTCCTGTATATATATATACATATAGTATTACACTCACTTTGTTACAGTTACAGGGGAGAAATGGGTTAGGGTTAGGGTGTTAGGGTTAGGGTTAGGGTTAGGGTTAGGGTTAGTACCTCTGTGGGTCATTAGAATGCTCTTGAACATGCTTTATTTTGCTCACTTTGTTACATTTACTGTGTTTTCCTATATATATATATATATAGTGTTGCACTCACTTTGTTACAGTTACAGGGGAGAAATGGGTTAGGGTTAGGGTTAGGGTTAGGGTTAGGGTTGGGGTTGAGAACCTCTGTGGGTCATTAGAATGCTCTTGAACATACTTTATTTTGCTCACTTTGTTACGTTTACTGTGTTTTCCTATATATCTATATATATAGTATTACACTCGCTTTGTTACAGTTAGAGGGGAGAAATGGGGT
Source organism: Pezoporus occidentalis (assembly GCF_034315485.1). NCBI lineage: Eukaryota > Metazoa > Chordata > Aves > Psittaciformes > Psittacidae > Pezoporus > Pezoporus occidentalis. The sequence continues at coordinate 8,047 of NW_026913756.1, read as the reverse complement.
AGGGTTAGGTTTACGGTTAGGGTTAGGGTTAGGGTTAGGGTTAGGGTTAGGGTTGAGAACCTCTGTGGGTCATTAGAATCCTCTTGAACATGCTTTATTTTGATCACTTTGTTACGTTTCCTCTGTTTTCCTGTATATATATATACATATAGTATTACACTCACTTTGTTACAGTTACAGGGGAGAAATGGGTTAGGGTTAGGGTTAGGTTTAGGGTTAGGGTTAGGGTTAGGGTTAGGGTTAGGGTTGAGAACCTCTGTGGGTCATTAGAATGCTCTTGAACATGTTTTATTTTGCTCACTTTGTTACGTTTCCTCTGTTTTCCTGTATATATATATACATATAGTATTACACTCACTTTGTTACAGTTACAGGGGAGAAATGGGTTAGGGTTAGTGTTAGGGTTAGGGTTAGGGTTAGGGTTAGGGTTGAGTACCTCTGTGGGTCATTAGAATGCTCTTGAACATGCTTTATTTTGCTCACTTTGTTACATTTACTGTGTTTTCCTATATATCTATATATATAGTGTTGCACTCACTTTCTTACAGTTACAGGGGAGAAATGGGTTAGGGTTAGGGTTAGGGTTAGGGTTGGGGTTGAGAACCTCTGTGGGTCATTAGAATGCTCTTGAACATACTTTATTTTGCTCACTTTGTTACGTTTACTGTGTTTTCCTATATATCTAGATATATAGTATTACACTCGCTTTGTTACAGTTAGAGGGGAGAAATGGGGTAGGGTTAGGTTTACGGTTAGGGTTAGGGTTAGGTTTAGGGTTAGGGTTAGGGTTGAGAACCTCTGTGGGTCATTAGAATCCTCTTGAACATGCTTTATTTTGATCACTTTGTTACGTTTCCTCTGTTTTCCTGTATATATATATACATATAGTATTACACTCACTTTGTTACAGTTACAGGGGAGAAATGGGTTAGGGTTAGGGTTAGGTTTAGGGTTAGGGTTAGGGTTAGGGTTAGGGTTGAGAACCTCTGTGGGTCATTAGAATGCTCTTGAACATGTTTTATTTTGCTCACTTTGTTACGTTTCCTCTGTTTTCCTGTATATATATATACATATAGTATTACACTCACTTTGTTACAGTTACAGGGGAGAAATGGGTTAGGGTTAGGGTTAGGGTTAGGGTTAGGGTTAGGGTTGAGTACCTCTGTGGGTCATTAGAATGCTCTTGAACATGCTTTATTTTGCTCACTTTGTTACATTTACTGTCTTTTCCTATATATCTATATATATAGTGTTGCACTCACTTTGTTACAGTTACAGGGGAGAAATGGGTTAGGGTTAGGGTTAGGGTTAGGGTTAGGGTTGGGGTTGAGAACCTCTGTGGGTCATTAGAATGCTCTTGAACATACTTTATTTTGCTCACTTTGTTACGTTTACTGTGTTTTCCTATATATCTAGATATATAGTATTACACTCGCTTTGTTACAGTTAGAGGGGAGAAATGGGGTAGGGTTAGGTTTACGGTTAGGGTTAGGGTTAGGGTTAGGGTTAGGGTTAGGGTTGAGAACCTCTGTGGGTCATTAGAATCCTCTTGAACATGCTTTATTTTGATCACTTTGTTACGTTTCCTCTGTTTTCCTGTATATATATATACATATAGTATTACACTCACTTTGTTACAGTTACAGGGGAGAAATGGGTTAGGGTTAGGGTTAGGTTTAGGGTTAGGGTTAGGGTTAGGGTTAGGGTTAGGGTTAGGGTTGATAACCTCTGTGGGTCATTAGAATGCTCTTGAACATGTTTTATTTTGCTCACTTTGTTACGTTTCCTCTGTTTTCCTGTATATATATATACATATAGTATTACACTCACTTTGTTACAGTTACAGGGGAGAAATGGGTTAGGGTTAGTGTTAGGGTTAGGGTTAGGGTTAGGGTTGAGTACCTCTGTGGGTCATTAGAATGCTCTTGAACATGCTTTATTTTGCTCACTTTGTTACATTTACTGTCTTTTCCTATATATCTATATATATAGTGTTGCACTCCCTTTGTTACAGTTACAGGGGAGAAATGGGTTAGGGTTAGGGTTAGGGTTAGGGTTAGGGTTGGGGTTGAGAACCTCTGTGGGTCATTAGAATGCTCTTGAACATACTTTATTTTGCTCACTTTGTTACGTTTACTGTGTTTTCCTATATATCTAGATATATAGTATTACACTCGCTTTGTTACAGTTAGAGGGGAGAAATGGGGTAGGGTTAGGTTTACGGTTAGGGTTAGGGTTAGGGTTAGGGTTAGGGTTAGGGTTGAGAACCTCTGTGGGTCATTAGAATCCTCTTGAACATGCTTTATTTTGATCACTTTGTTACGTTTCCTCTGTTTTCCTGTATATATATATACATATAGTATTACACTCACTTTGTTACAGTTACAGGGGAGAAATGGGTTAGGGTTAGGGTTAGGTTTAGGGTTAGGGTTAGGGTTAGGGTTAGGGTTCAGTACCTCTGTGGGTCATTAGAATGCTCTTGAACATGCTTTATTTTGCTCACTTTGTTACATTTACTGTGTTTTCCTATATATATATATATATAGTGTTGCACTCACTTTGTTACAGTTACAGGGGAGAAATGGGTTAGGGTTGGGGTTAGGGTTAGGGTTAGGGTTGGGGTTGAGAACCTCTGTGGGTCATTAGAATGCTCTTGAACATACTTTATTTTGCTCACTTTGTTACGTTTACTGTGTTTTCCTATATATCTAGATATATAGTATTACACTCGCTTTGTTACAGTTAGAGGGGAGAAATGGGGTAGGGTTAGGTTTACGGTTAGGGTTAGGGTTAGGGTTAGGGTTAGGGTTAGGGTTGAGAACCTCTGTGGGTCATTAGAATCCTCTTGAACATGCTTTATTTTGATCACTTTGTTACGTTTCCTCTGTTTTCCTGTATATATATATACATATAGTATTACACTCACTTTGTTACAGTTACAGGGGAGAAATGGGTTAGGGTTAGGGTTAGGTTTAGGGTTAGGGTTAGGGTTAGGGTTAGGGTTAGGGTTAGGGTTAGGGTTGAGAACCTCTGTGGGTCATTAGAATGCTCTTGAACATGTTTTATTTTGCTCACTTTGTTACGTTTCCTCTGTTTTCCTGTATATATATATACATATAGTATTACACTCACTTTGTTACAGTTACAGGGGAGAAATGGGTTAGGGTTAGTGTTAGGGTTAGGGTTAGGGTTAGGGTTAGGGTTGAGTACCTCTGTGGGTCATTAGAATGCTCTTGAACATGCTTTATTTTGCTCACTTTGTTACATTTACTGTGTTTTCCTATATATCTATATATATAGTGTTGCACTCACTTTGTTACAGTTACAGGGGAGAAATGGGTTAGGGTTAGGGTTAGGGTTAGGGTTAGGGTTGGGGTTGAGAACCTCTGTGGGTCATTAGAATGCTCTTGAACATACTTTATTTTGCTCACTTTGTTACGTTTACTGTGTTTTCCTATATATCTAGATATATAGTATTACACTCGCTTTGTTACAGTTAGAGGGGAGAAATGGGGGAGGGTTAGGTTTACGGTTAGGGTTAGGGTTAGGGTTAGGGTTAGGGTTAGGGTTAGGGTTAGGGTTGAGAACCTCTGTGGGTCATTAGAATCCTCTTGAACATGCTTTATTTTGATCACTTTGTTACGTTTCCTCTGTTTTCCTGTATATATATATACATATAGTATTACACTCACTTTGTTACAGTTACAGGGGAGAAATGGGTTAGGGTTAGGGTTAGGTTTAGGGTTAGGGTTAGGGTTAGGGTTGAGTACCTCTGTGGGTCATTAGAATGCTCTTGAACATGCTTTATTTTGCTCACTTTGTTACATTTACTGTGTTTTCCTATATATCTATATATATAGTGTTGCACTCACTTTGTTACAGTTACAGGGGAGAAATGGGTTAGGGTTAGGGTTAGGGTTAGGGTTAGGGTTGGGGTTGAGAACCTCTGTGGGTCATTAGAATGCTCTTGAACATACTTTATTTTGCTCACTTTGTTACGTTTACTGTGTTTTCCTATATATCTAGATATATAGTATTACACTCGCTTTGTTACAGTTAGAGGGGAGAAATGGGGTAGGGTTAGGTTTACGGTTAGGGTTAGGGTTAGGGTTAGGGTTAGGGTTAGGGTTAGGGTTGAGAACCTCTGTGGGTCATTAGAATCCTCTTGAACATGCTTTATTTTGATCACTTTGTTACGTTTCCTCTGTTTTCCTGTATATATATATACATATAGTATTACACTCACTTTGTTACAGTTACAGGGGAGAAATGGGTTAGGGTTAGGGTTAGGTTTAGGGTTAGGGTTAGGGTTAGGGTTAGGGTTAGGGTTAGGGTTGAGAACCTCTGTGGGTCATTAGAATGCTCTTGAACATGTTTTATTTTGCTCACTTTGTTACGTTTCCTCTGTTTTCCTGTATATATATATACATATAGTATTACACTCACTTTGTTACAGTTACAGGGGAGAAATGGGTTAGGGTTAGGTTAGGGTTAGGGTTAGGGTTAGGGTTGAGTACCTCTGTGGGTCATTAGAATGCTCTTGAACATGCTTTATTTTGCTCACTTTGTTACATTTACTGTGTTTTCCTATATATCTATATATATAGTGTTGCACTCACTTTGTTACAGTTACAGGGGAGAAATGGGTTAGGGTTAGGGTTAGGGTTAGGGTTAGGGTTGGGGTTGAGAACCTCTGTGGGTCATTAGAATGCTCTTGAACATACTTTATTTTGCTCACTTTGTTACGTTTACTGAGTTTTACTATATATCTATATATATAGTATTACACTCGCTTTGTTACAGTTAGAGGGGAGAAATGGGGTAGGGTTAGGTTTACGGTTAGGGTTAGGGTTAGGGTTAGGGTTAGGGTTAGGGTTGAGAACCTCTGTGGGTCATTAGAATCCTCTTGAACATGCTTTATTTTGATCACTTTGTTACGTTTCCTCTGTTTTCCTGTATATATATATACATATAGTATTACACTCACTTTGTTACAGTTACAGGGGAGAAATGGGTTAGGGTTAGGGTTAGGTTTAGGGTTAGGGTTAGGGTTAGGGTTAGGGTTAGGGTTGAGAACCTCTGTGGGTCATTAGAATGCTCTTGAACATGTTTTATTTTGCTCACTTTGTTACGTTTCCTCTGTTTTCCTGTATATATATATACATATAGTATTACACTCACTTTGTTACAGTTACAGGGGAGAAATGGGTTAGGGTTAGTGTTAGGGTTAGGGTTAGGGTTAGGGTTGAGTACCTCTGTGGGTCATTAGAATGCTCTTGAACATGCTTTATTTTGCTCACTTTGTTACATTTACTGTGTTTTCCTATATATCTATATATATAGTGTTGCACTCACTTTGTTACAGTTACAGGGGAGAAATGGGTTAGGGTTAGGGTTAGGGTTAGGGTTAGGGTTGGGGTTGAGAACCTCTGTGGGTCATTAGAATGCTCTTGAACATACTTTATTTTGCTCACTTTGTTACGTTTACTGTGTTTTCCTATATATCTATATATATAGTATTACACTCGCTTTGTTACAGTTAGAGGGGAGAAATGGGGTAGGGTTAGGTTTACGGTTAGGGTTAGGGTTAGGGTTAGGGTTAGGGTTAGGGTTGAGAACCTCTGTGGGTCATTAGAATCCTCTTGAACATGCTTTATTTTGATCACTTTGTTACGTTTCCTCTGTTTTCCTGTATATATATATACATATAGTATTACACTCACTTTGTTACAGTTACAGGGGAGAAATGGGTTAGGGTTAGGGTTAGGTTTAGGGTTAGGGTTAGGGTTAGGGTTAGGGTTAGGGTTGGGTTGAGAACCTCTGTGGGTCATTAGAATGCTCTTGAACATGTTTTATTTTGCTCACTTTGTTACGTTTCCTCTGTTTTCCTGTATATATATATACATATAGTATTACACTCACTTTGTTACAGTTACAGGGGAGAAATGGGTTAGGGTTAGTGTTAGGGTTAGGGTTAGGGTTAGGGTTGAGTACCTCTGTGGGTCATTAGAATGCTCTTGAACATGCTTTATTTTGCTCACTTTGTTACATTTACTGTCTTTTCCTATATATCTATATATATAGTGTTGCACTCACTTTGTTACAGTTACAGGGGAGAAATGGGTTAGGGTTAGGGTTAGGGTTAGGGTTAGGGTTGGGGTTGAGAACCTCTGTGGGTCATTAGAATGCTCTTGAACATACTTTATTTTGCTCACTTTGTTACGTTTACTGTGTTTTCCTATATATCTAGATATATAGTATTACACTCGCTTTGTTACAGTTAGAGGGGAGAAATGGGGTAGGGTTAGGTTTACGGTTAGGGTTAGGGTTAGGGTTAGGGTTAGGGTTAGGGTTGAGAACCTCTGTGGGTCATTAGAATCCTCTTGAACATGCTTTATTTTGATCACTTTGTTACGTTTCCTCTGTTTTCCTGTATATATATATACATATAGTATTACACTCACTTTGTTACAGTTACAGGGGAGAAATGGGTTAGGGTTAGGGTTAGGGTTAGGGTTAGGGTTAGGGTTAGGGTTAGGGTTGAGAACCTCTGTGGGTCATTAGAATGCTCTTGAACATGTTTTATTTTGCTCACTTTGTTACGTTTCCTCTGTTTTCCTGTATATATATATACATATAGTATTACACTCACTTTGTTACAGTTACAGGGGAGAAATGGGTTAGGGTTAGTGTTAGGGTTAGGGTTAGGGTTAGGGTTGAGTACCTCTGTGGGTCATTAGAATGCTCTTGAACATGCTTTATTTTGCTCACTTTGTTACATTTACTGTCTTTTCCTATATATCTATATATATAGTGTTGCACTCACTTTGTTACAGTTACAGGGGAGAAATGGGTTAGGGTTAGGGTTAGGGTTAGGGTTAGGGTTGGGGTTGAGAACCTCTGTGGGTCATTAGAATGCTCTTGAACATACTTTATTTTGCTCACTTTGTTACGTTTACTGTGTTTTCCTATATATCTAGATATATAGTATTACACTCGCTTTGTTACAGTTAGAGGGGAGAAATGGGGTAGGGTTAGGTTTACGGTTAGGGTTAGGGTTAGGGTTAGGGTTAGGGTTGAGAACCTCTGTGGGTCATTAGAATCCTCTTGAACATGCTTTATTTTGATCACTTTGTTACGTTTCCTCTGTTTTCCTGTATATATATACACATATAGTATTACACTCACTTTGTTAGAGTTACAGGGGAGAAATGGGTTAGGGTTAGGGTTAGGTTTAGGTTTAGGGTTAGGTTCTCACTTTGTTACATTTACTGTGTTTTCCTATATATCTATATATATAGTGTTGCACTCACTTTGTTACAGTTACAGGGGAGAAATGGGTTAGGGTTAGGGTTAGGGTTAGGGTTGGGGTTGAGAACCTCTGTGGGTCATTAGAATGCTCTTGAACATACTTTATTTTGCTCACTTTGTTACGTTTACTGTGTTTTCCTATATATCTAGATATATAGTATTACACTCGCTTTGTTACAGTTAGAGGGGAGAAATGGGGTAGGGTTAGGTTTACGGGTAGGGTTAGGGTTAGGGTTTCACGTTTCCTCTGTTTTCTTGTATATATATATACATATAGTATTACACTCACTTTGTTACAGTTACAGGGGAGAAATGGGTTAGGGTTAGGGTTAGGTTTAGGGTTAGGGTTAGGGTTAGGGTTAGGGTTAGGGTTGAGAACATCTGTGGGTCATTAGAATGCTCTTGAACATGTTTTATTTTGCTCACTTTGTTACGTTTCCTCTGTTTTCCTGTATATATATATACATATAGTATTACACTCACTTTGTTACAGTTACAGGGGAGAAATGGGTTAGGGTTAGGGTTAGGGTTAGGGTTAGGGTTAGGGTTAGGGTTAGGGTTAGGGTTAGGGTTGAGAACCTCTGTGGGTCATTAGAATGCTCTTGAACATGTTTTATTTTGCTCACTTTGTTACGTTTCCTCTGTTTTCCTGTATATATATATACATATAGTATTACACTCACTTTGTTACAGTTACAGGGGAGAAATGGGTTAGGGTTAGTGTTGGGGTTAGGGT
>NW_026913755.1:0-7279 GCF_034315485.1 Pezoporus occidentalis | reverse complement strand
TTAAGCAAGGAAGATAAGAGGCTGGAATTCACCAAGTTAATGAGAACTGTGGACTGTTGGCAAGCTTTCAAGGTTGAGTTCTCACACCTGTGTTTAACCAATTATATGTTAGTCACTAAGGGTCTTCAAAGCATGTATCCAATCATAATATGCCAAATCACTGTAAGTGCTTCAGCCAGGGCCTTGGCTCAACTAAGCAGACTGGGTTGCTGAGTTGCTAAGCAGACAATTCTACATCGAAGGCAATTTCTGATTTGTTTTAAGGTTGACTCTGTGAGACATGCAACACTGCAGAACCTTTTGTTGTTGGAACAGGGACATGGATGTGAAGAGTTTGATGGAATGTGTTGTATGAGTCTCTCTGATTATGCTAATTCGATGCATGCACAGCTGAGAACCCTGGCTCAGCTTACCCAGCAATAGTAAATGAGCAATATCCTAAGAATAACTAGATGGTTGTCTTCACCGGGCATTACAGGTTGAGTCAAACACTGTTGGTTGAAGCATTGCACTTATGTATCATTGATTAGGTTAATCATCGTAGCTATTAGACTTGTTTATAGTTGTGTGATAAAACAGGTGAACAGAATAACCCATAATGCCTTGCTTGCACAAAGAAAAAGGGGGGAATTGTTGCAGAATGACTTTAAGAGCAGAACCATAGAGTTCTGGAGGACTGTGCAAGCAAGGCAGGGGGTGGCCCCCACAGGTGGACAGAGACCGGACCTGGGAGGAGAATGTGGAGGAAGCTGTGGGAGAGGAGTCATAGACGAGTCATAGAGGAGTCATAGACGAGTCATAGAGGAGTCATAGAGGAGTCATAGAGGAGTCATAGAGGAGTCATAGAGGAGTCATAGAGGAGTCATAGAGGAGTCATAGAGGAGTCATAGAGGAGTCATAGAGGAGTCATAGAGGAGTCATAGAGGAGTCATAGAGTCATAGAGGAGTCATACTGTCATAGAGGAGTCATAGAGGAGTCATAGAGGAGTCATAGAGGAGTCATACTGTCATAGAGGAGTCATAGAGGAGTCATAGAGGAGTCATAGAGGAGTCATAGAGGAGTCATAGAGGAGTCATAGAGGAGTCATAGAGGAGTCATAGTGGAGTCATAGTCATAGAGGAGTCATAGAGGAGTCATAGAGGAGTCATAGAGGAGTCATAGAGGAGTCATAGAGGAGTCATAGAGGAGTCATAGAGGAGTCATAGAGGAGTCATAGAGGAGTCATAGAGGAGTCATAGAGGAGTCATAGAGGAGTCATAGAGGAGTCATAGAGGAGTCATAGAGGAGTCATAGAGGAGTCATAGAGGAGTCATAGAGGAGTCATAGAGGAGTCATAGAGGAGTCATAGAGGAGTCATAGAGGAGTCATAGAGGAGTCATAGAGGAGTCATAGAGGAGTCATAGAGGAGTCATAGAGGAGTCATAGAGGAGTCATAGAGGAGTCATAGAGGAGTCATAGAGGAGTCATAGAGGAGTCATAGAGGAGTCATAGAGGAGTCATAGAGGAGTCATAGAGGAGTCATAGAGGAGTCATAGAGGAGTGAGGAGTCATAGAGGAGTCATAGAGGAGTCATAGAGGAGTCATAGAGGAGTCATAGAGGAGTCATAGAGGAGTCATAGAGGAGTCATAGAGGAGTCATAGAGGAGTCATAGATAGAGAGTCATAGAGGAGTCATAGAGGAGTCATAGAGGAGTCATAGAGGAGTCATAGAGGAGTCATAGAGGAGTCATAGAGGAGTCATAGAGGAGTCATAGAGGAGTCATAGAGGAGTCATAGAGGAGTCATAGAGGAGTCATAGAGGAGTCATAGAGGAGTCATAGAGGAGTCATAGAGGAGTCATAGAGGAGTCATAGAGGAGTCATAGAGGAGTCATAGAGGAGTCATAGAGGAGTCATAGAGGAGTCATAGAGGAGTCATAGAGGAGTCATAGAGGAGTCATAGAGGAGTCATAGAGGAGTCATAGAGGAGTCATAGAGGAGTCATAGAGGAGTCATAGAGGAGTCATAGAGGAGGAGAGTCATATAGTCATAGAGAGTCATAGAGGAGTCATAGAGGAGTCAGAGGAGTCATAGAGGAGTCATAGAGGAGTCATAGAGGAGTCATAGAGAGGAGTCATAGAGGAGTCATAGAGGAGTCATAGAGGAGTCATAGAGGAGTCATAGAGGAGTCATAGAGGAGTCATAGAGGAGTCATAGAGGAGTCATAGAGGAGTCATAGAGGAGTCATAGAGGAGTCATAGAGGAGTCATAGAGAGTCATAGAGGAGTCATAGAGGAGTCATAGAGGAGTCATAGAGGAGTCATAGAGGAGTCATAGAGGAGTCATAGAGGAGTCATAGAGGAGTCATAGAGGAGTCATAGAGGAGTCATAGAGGAGTCATAGAGGAGTCATAGAGGAGTCATAGAGGAGTCATAGAGGAGTCATAGAGGAGTCATAGAGGAGTCATAGAGGAGTCATAGAGGAGTCATAGAGGAGTCATAGAGGAGTCATAGAGGAGTCATAGAGGAGTCATAGAGGAGTCATAGAGGAGTCATAGAGGAGTCATAGAGGAGTCATAGAGGAGTCATAGAGGAGTCATAGAGGAGTCATAGAGGAGTCATAGAGAGGAGTCATAGAGTCATAGAAGTCATAGAGGAGTCATAGAGGAGTCATAGAGGAGTCATAGAGGAGTCATAGAGGAGTCATAGAGGAGTCATAGAGGAGTCATAGAGGAGTCATAGAGGAGTCATAGAGGAGTCATAGAGGAGTCATAGAGTCATAGAGGAGTCATAGAGGAGTCATAGAGGAGTCATAGAGGAGTCATAGAGGTCATAGAGGAGTCATAGAGGAGTCATAGAGGAGTCATAGAGGAGTCATAGAGGAGTCATAGAGGAGTCATAGAGGAGTCATAGAGGAGTCATAGAGGAGTCATAGAGGAGTCATAGAGGAGTCATAGAGGAGTCATAGAGGAGTCATAGAGGAGTCATAGAGGAGTCATAGAGGAGTCATAGAGGAGTCATAGAGGAGTCATAGAGGAGTCATAGAGGAGTCATAGAGGAGTCATAGAGAGAGTCATAGAGGAGTCATAGAGGAGTCATAGAGGAGTCATAGAGGAGTCATAGAGGAGTCATAGTCATAGGAGTCATAGAGGAGGAGTCATAGAGAGGAGTCATAGAGGAGTCATAGAGGAGTCATAGAGGAGTCATAGAGGAGTCATAGAGGAGTCATAGAGGAGTCATAGAGGAGTCATAGAGGAGTCATAGAGGAGTCATAGAGGAGTCATAGAGGAGTCATAGAGGAGTCATAGAGGAGTCATAGAGGAGTCATAGATAGAGGAGTCATAGAGGAGTCATAGAGGAGTCATAGAGGAGTCATAGATAGGAGTCATAGAGGAGTCATAGAGGAGTCATAGAGGAGTCATAGAGGAGTCATAGAGGAGTCATAGAGGAGTCATAGAGGAGTCATAGAGGAGTCATAGAGGAGTCATAGAGGAGTCATAGAGGAGTCATAGAGGAGTCATAGAGGAGTCATAGAGGAGTCATAGAGGAGTCATAGAGGAGTCATAGAGGAGTCATAGAGGAGTCATAGAGGAGTCATAGAGGAGTCATAGAGGAGTCATAGAGGAGTCATAGAGGAGTCATAGAGGAGTCATAGTCATAGAGGAGTCATAGAGGAGTCATAGAGGAGTCATAGAGGAGTCATAGAGGAGTCATAGAGGAGTCATAGAGGAGTCATAGAGGAGTCATACTGTCATAGAGGAGTCATAGAGGAGTCATAGAGGAGTCATAGAGGAGTCATAGAGGAGTCATAGAGGAGTCATAGAGGAGTCATAGAGGAGTCATAGAGGAGTCATAGAGGAGTCATAGAGGAGTCATAGAGGAGTCATAGAGGAGTCATAGAGGAGTCATAGAGGAGTCATAGAGGAGTCATAGAGGAGTCATAGAGGAGTCATAGAGGAGTCATAGAGGAGTCATAGAGGAGTCATAGAGGAGTCATAGAGGAGTCATAGAGGAGTCATAGAGGAGTCATAGAGGAGTCATAGAGGAGTCATAGATAGAGGAGTCATAGAGGAGTCATAGAGGAGTCATAGAGGAGTCATAGAGGAGTCATAGAGGAGTCATAGTCAGGAGTCATAGAGGAGTCATAGAGGAGTCATAGAGGAGTCATAGAGGAGTCATAGTCATAGAGGAGTCATAGAGGAGTCATAGAGGAGTCATAGAGGAGTCATACTGTCATAGATGAGAGGAGTCATAGAGGAGTCATAGAGGAGTCATAGAGGAGTCATAGAGGAGTCATAGAGGAGTCATAGAGGAGTCATAGAGGAGTCATACTGTCATAGAGGAGTCATAGAGGAGTCATAGAGGAGTCATAGAGGAGTCATAGAGGAGTCATAGAGGAGTCATAGAGGAGTCATAGAGGAGTCATAGAGGAGTCATAGAGGAGTCATAGAGGAGTCATAGAGGAGTCATAGAGGAGTCATAGAGGAGTCATAGAGGAGTCATAGAGGAGTCATAGAGGAGTCATAGAGGAGTCATAGAGGAGTCATAGAGGAGTCATAGAGGAGTCATAGAGGAGTCATAGAGGAGTCATAGAGGAGTCATAGAGGAGTCATAGAGGAGTCATAGAGGAGTCATAGAGGAGTCATAGAGGAGTCATAGAGGAGTCATAGAGGAGTCATAGAGTCGTCATAGAGGAGTCATAGAGGAGTCATAGAGTCATAGAGGAGTCATAGAGGAGTCATAGAGGAGTCATAGAGGAGTCATAGGAGTCATAGAGGAGTCATAGAGGAGTCATAGAGGAGTCATAGAGGAGTCATAGAGGAGTCATAGAGGAGTCATAGAGGAGTCATAGAGGAGTCATACTGTCATAGAGGAGTCATAGAGGAGTCATAGAGGAGTCATAGAGGAGTCATAGAGGAGTCATAGAGGAGTCATAGAGGAGTCATAGAGGAGTCATAGAGGAGTCATAGAGGAGTCATAGAGGAGTCATAGAGGAGTCATAGAGGAGTCATAGAGGAGTCATAGAGGAGTCATAGAGGAGTCATAGAGGAGTCATAGAGGAGTCATAGAGGAGTCATAGAGGAGTCATAGTCATAGAGGAGTCATAGAGGAGTCATAGAGGAGTCATACTGTCATAGAGGAGTCATAGAGGAGTCATAGAGGAGTCATAGAGAGTCATAGAGGAGTCATAGAGGAGTCATAGAGGAGTCATAGAGGAGTCATAGAGGAGTCATAGAGGAGTCATAGATAGAGGAGTCATAGAGGAGTCATAGAGGAGTCATACTGTCATAGAGGAGTCATAGAGGAGTCATAGAGGAGTCATAGAGGAGTCATAGAGGAGTCATAGAGGAGTCATAGAGGAGTCATAGAGGAGTCATAGAGGAGTCATACTGTCATAGAGGAGTCATAGAGGAGTCATACTGTCATAGAGGAGTCATAGAGGAGTCATAGAGGAGTCATAGAGGAGTCATAGAGGAGTCATAGAGGAGTCATAGAGGAGTCATAGAGAGTCATAGAGGAGTCATACTGTCATAGAGGAGTCATAGAGGAGTCATAGAGGAGTCATAGAGGAGTCATAGAGGAGTCATAGAGGAGTCATAGAGGAGTCATAGAGGAGTCATAGAGGAGTCATAGATAGAGGAGTCATAGAGGAGTCATAGAGGAGTCATAGAGGAGTCATAGAGTCATAGAGGAGTCATAGAGGAGTCATAGAGGAGTCATAGAGGAGTCATAGAGGAGTCATAGAGGAGTCATAGAGGAGTCATAGAGGAGTCATAGAGGAGTCATAGAGGAGTCATAGAGGAGTCATAGAGGAGTCATAGAGGAGTCATAGAGGAGTCATAGAGGAGTCATAGAGGAGTCATAGAGGAGTCATAGAGGAGTCATAGAGGAGTCATAGAGGAGTCATAGAGGAGTCATAGAGGAGTCATAGAGGAGTCATAGAGGAGTCATAGAGGAGTCATAGAGGAGTCATAGAGGAGTCATAGAGGAGTCATAGAGGAGTCATAGAGGAGTCATATAGAGGAGTCATAGAGGAGTCATAGAGGAGTCATAGAGGAGTCATAGAGGAGTCATAGAGGAGTCATAGAGGAGTCATAGAGGAGTCATAGAGGAGTCATAGAGGAGTCATACTGTCATAGAGGAGTCATAGAGGAGTCATAGAGGAGTCATAGAGGAGTCATAGAGGAGTCATAGAGGAGTCATAGAGGAGTCATAGAGGAGTCATAGAGGAGTCATAGAGGAGTCATAGAGGAGTCATAGTCATAGAGGAGTCATAGAGGAGTCATAGAGGAGTCATAGAGGAGTCATAGAGGAGTCATAGAGGAGTCATAGAGGAGTCATAGAGGAGTCATAGAGGAGTCATAGAGGAGTCATAGAGGAGTCATAGAGGAGTCATAGAGGAGTCATAGAGGAGTCATAGAGGAGTCATAGAGGAGTCATAGAGGAGTCATAGAGGAGTCATAGAGGAGTCATAGAGGAGTCATAGAGGAGTCATAGAGGAGTCATAGAGGAGTCATAGAGGAGTCATAGAGGAGTCATAGAGGAGTCATAGAGGAGTCATAGAGGAGTCATAGAGAGTCATAGAGGAGTCATAGAGGAGTCATAGAGGAGTCATAGAGGAGTCATAGAGGAGTCATAGAGGAGTCATAGAGGAGTCATAGAGGAGTCATAGAGGAGTCATAGAGGAGTCATAGAGGAGTCATAGAGGAGTCATAGAGGAGTCATAGAGGAGTCATAGAGGAGTCATAGAGGAGTCATAGAGGAGTCATAGAGGAGTCATAGAGGAGTCATAGAGGAGTCATAGAGGAGTCATAGAGGAGTCATAGAGGAGTCATAGAGGAGTCATAGAGGAGTCATAGAGGAGTCATACTGTCATAGAGGAGTCATAGAGGAGTCATAGAGGAGTCATAGAGGAGTCATAGAGGAGTCATAGAGGAGTCATAGAGGAGTCATAGAGGAGTCATAGAGGAGTCATAGAGGAGTCATAGAGGAGTCATAGAGGAGTCATAGAGGAGTCATAGAGGAGTCATAGAGGAGTCATAGAGGAGTCATAGAGGAGTCATAGAGGAGTCATAGAGGAGTCATAGAGGAGTCATAGAGGAGTCATAGAGGAGTCATAGAGGAGTCATAGAGGAGTCATACTGTCATAGAGGAGTCATAGAGGAGTCATAGAGGAGTCATAGAGGAGTCATAGAGGAGTCATAGAGGAGTCATAGAGGAGTCATAGAGGAGTCATAGAGGAGTCATAGGAGTCATAGAGGAGTCATAGAGGAGTCATAGAGGAGTCATAGAGGAGTCTT